>NC_089276.1:5940874-6240874 GCF_963678975.1 Dysidea avara | reverse complement strand
AGTTAAACATGAGTTGTTATTTTGTGCCAGGTTCTTATTGGGGAATATACGGAGAATTTTTTTTATTAAAAAATCTCGATGCCTACCACTGGTTTTCCCCATTTGATTGTATTACACAATCGATTCCGATATCATGTTAAAATGCCAGTATCGGACAGATACCGATACAGATACTAGAATCGGTGCAGCCCTATGCAGTACATACAGTGCATTCTTCATGGACTTACCAGTGTCCTCCTTTGTGTCCCATTCATCTTTGCTGACAGCGAAAGTGTCGACTTGGTGGTAGCACGTGATGGCTTCCCTTCGTAACAGAAATTGTCCGTATTTTTCATAGTAGTTACTTTGATTGCAGAGGTGCTTTTTGAACAATTCTTGATTCGTAACGGGTTGAACATAGCTGACAACAAAGCATAATGGATACTTCACTTTTCAGAAGACAATTGATAGCTGGGGCACGCAGCACCATTTCTTTCTTTTGATGTGGTATGAGTGGGTTCACCAGTCATAAAAAAATTTATTTTACAAAAAAAATTAACAAACAAGTACACAAAAACTTTGGAATTTTCGACTAGAGTAGGGACCAGAACACATCAATAAAAAGTACTGTGCTCAACTATCATGATGGAAATGCACAGTAGGGATATAACACTTTTTTATTGTTTTAAATATCGTGCACTACTCCAGCTTGTTTCAGTACTTTTTATCGATGTGCTATGGTCCCCACTCTACAGGCTGTAGTTGAAAATTCCAAATTTTTTGTGTTTTTTTATACTAGTAGTATAGTTCCCAATATTCTTGTTTACCTGTAGATGCCTAGCTACAACTAACTTGAAACTACCATTGTTATGAAATACATTAATAAACACTATAACAGTAGTTGACCCTATATTTATTATTATTAACCTTTCAACAGAATAGTCCATATTTAATTTAATGTGTTGTACTTGCTATAGGTATTAGCCACTGATATGGCCTTCCATTATGAACATGTCGGCAACATGAAGTCAATGTTGGAGTCTAAGATGGCGACATCTCGAGAAATTGTGTTGGATGCTTATAACGACAGAGTGGAGGTGAGTTGAATAGGTCATCTATTCACCAACCTGACTAACCAGATGGTGGTCAAGTCAATCATGATAATATTATTAACACCACAACTAACAGTAATGGCTGTCAAAATTTAAGAGCAGCATTCAAGTGTGGCCTCTTTGTCTCTGCTATATTGGGCCTTCAACTATATCCTTGTATTACATTTATCTGTGTTTCACTTGCCATGGTGCTTTATACTGCAGTTCTAATGTTTATTGCAGGTCATGAAGTATATGATACATTGTGCTGATCTCAGCAATCCTGCTAAGCCACTAGAACTCTGTAAGAAGTGGACGTATGTAATCAATGAGGAATTCTTCCTACAAGTGAGTAGAACTTTTTGCTTGAAATATTGGAACTATGACTTTATAATCTACTCCCCAATTAAATTATTGATACGTGGGTGTGTAAGATTGTACATTACTCATACAGGGAGATGAAGAGAAAAGACTTGGTTTACCAGTGTCAGCTGTGATGGACAGGGAGACAGTTGTAGTCAGCCAAAGCGTTGTCGGCTTTGTGGACTACTTTGTTTACCCGTTGTTTGAAGTGTTAACTGACTTGGTCTACCCGTTTGGTGACTTTATACTAGACAACCTTAGCAAAAACAAGGATTACTGGATATCACTGAATAATACTGACAACAAACAGTTAGTAAAAGACAATGAAGAAACAGCAACACAAGCGGAAAACAAGGAATCACCTAAGGCAAGTTTGATACACACAGTATTTTTTTTCAAGTTTTATTTTACAGACTTCATGATCTTGGACAGGATTATTACTGGAATTACAACACTTTATTTGTTTCAGGACACTACAATTTTTGCTGTTATTAATTATTGTAAAGTACTACGAGATATTGCCTTTTTAATTTATATATAAATGGTTTTTGACTGGTAGAAAAAATTGTGATATAAGTTTTATAATAGTCAAATTTTGTTTTTCATGTGTATTTATGACATGCTTAAATGTATTTCGTTATTATAATTATGTAGAAAATTTTTAGACATTAACAATAACTGATTTGTCTCCTAGTACAGTAGCAGTATGTACAGTACATATAACTGAACATGCCATGTAGTAAATTATTTTTGAAGGGATGGTTATGTGGTCGATATTCCATTGTGAGTTTTATTCCCCTTGAATTTTGTGAGACAAAAATTCACCTTTCAAAATGACCTTCTGTGTAGTACTTATACAGTAATGCTATGTGTATTATTTATGTACTTCAACTCCAAATAATCTCCCCTAAATCAAAATATACAATCTACATTTTAATCGACATATGGTCGTATATAAAATAGTGGGCTCATTCCTAGTACACAGTTCTGTGACCGAGATATGTAGGCCAGTCGGTAGAAACCTGATGACTTGGGTAATGTATTGCCTGGCATCCTCACTTTGAATGTCTGCTGTTCACTCAGCCTTCCATGACGAACAGGTGAATAAACATACGTAATATAATCCTTCTGTATGTGAGAAAAGTTTTGTGGATATAGTCCTATCCAGTCCCATGGTAAAAATGATATCACCGTGCCCTTCATGACATCAAACATAATGTTTGCATCATAGCCAATCTGCCATTCACTTAAATGGAATATCACATTAGGAATTAATGATTCCAAGTTAATGTTTAACTGAAAGGTTGCACTAACAGCTTTGTGGTCACTGATCCTTGGTAGTTTATGAAGGTTATAATCTATGTGTCTTAGCAGGTTGACTGGATTAGGATCATTAGCTTTAGGTAGACATTTCTTGTGTACCCTCCATAGTATCCTATCACACCAGGCAGGCGGACGATTCCTGCTGTACTCATCAGTGTTTGGTTCAAACTTGAAGCTTGGTATAAAAGTAATAGGGGCCTCTATGAAATCATGAAGGTGTGACTCACTGTCGGCACCTTTCACTTGTTCAAGTTGTAGTTGATCAAGTTTCAGTAACTTGTCAATGTCTGGTTCACTGCTGTCTGTCAGAACACTGTGCACCTCATCAAACGTCCTTCCTTCTAGTCGGAAGTTGAGGTCACCAAAGAGGAACACTATATCATGTCCTGACATGTGCATGCCAAGGGTAAAGTGAGAAGTCACACTTCGCTCAAAATACTGTGCCTCCATGATGTATTTAATTTCCTGGACTCTTTTAGAATTGTTCTCACTGTGTGGTACAAGATGACAGTTTACAAAACACAATGTGGTCCGACCAAGGACGAGTCGCACTGATGATGCACCTTTGTTCCCAACCAGACCTCCTACTCCAGTGCGAGTAGTTAGACTATCCACCCCTCTAATGTAACACAACAACGGTGCTTTAACAAAGATCATTGTCAGTAGCCCCCATAATCCTGGTGTTATTGACATACGATTAAAGGTTGCACAAATGAAACCTTTTGGAGAGAGGTAGTTACCAAACAAGTCCACTAAGTGATCGGCACTAACAACTGCAGAGATAGCATGTGGCGCCTCTTGTAGTCCAATGATCAACAGGTCAGATGAGGTACCCACTGACGCTACATCAGGCTGAGGGAGGAATAACTCTTCTATCCCGCTGGGGTCAGGAGTGATGTCTGCAAGGTTCCAAGTGATCACTGATAGAGTTAATGATGATGTGGTATTGATCGAAGCCATCGTGCTCTATACAACACGTTCAGTCGAAAGTTACAATAATAAAATAATACGAAGGTCGAGGAAGGTGCATTATTTTCTGGCAGTACAAGTGGCTTGAAAGTCAACTCGAGAAATTCACTATTGATTTATGGCTATACATAAAGTAGATCACACGTATATCACGATACTTACCATTTGCTGGTATGACCTCGCTGATTACGCACCTTGTCACGCACCTTGTCACGCACCTCGAGACAGTCTTCTATTCCTTTTAGCGCTCACCACAGAAACGGAGAAACGCGACACCCCGTAACTATGGGGACGGGGGCTTCATCACGGAGGCCAACAGACCAGCCCGTTAGCCCTAGAGTGACTGAGAAACAAGAGGTAAGTCGCATGAGATTTGTTTTGGGCTTGCTATTTTACATTAAAAGTGTTTTAGCACCTTCAAGAGGTGTCTATATGTATAGTATACGATTATGATACACGTAGTTATACAAGCTATTGTTCATCAGTTGCTAGACTCTCCAGCCTTACTAGATCTAGGACATGGTACCATCAGATACAGACACAATGATGTGAAGAAGGCAGAGGACAGCTCAACTCAGGATAAGAAGACAGGATACTTTTATCATCCCCGAATTGAGTTATCTTCTGCTGGTAAATAAGTGTAAAATTGTATTTTTCCATTTCATATCAATCACATTTAGACCCTGATGTTAACCCTGAAAGTGACTACAAGTGTTACTATGTGTTTAAGGGACCACCTAAGATGCAGGGAACAAAATTGTACTATGTGTATGGCAAGGGATTTGATGTGAGATAACCCAGTCAAGTGTGTGTGATGATAGTTGGTTGTCATACAGGCCAAGGATAGTGGACTACGTAAAGGACCAGTGAGACCTACTGGGAAGGGCTTCACATGGCCTAAAGAATATTTTCCTGCTAATTCAGTTTTCTACGATCTTCAAATTTTGTACCAAGGTGTGTGTATTTGTGATGATATTCTATATACTGTTGTCTTAAAAAGTTATGAATAATTTAAATCACATAATTTCAGGGTATAACTAATGATAAGTTATTCACTGTGTTTAACAGCTGAGGATACAGCTGATGGAACAGATGATAACACCAGTGTTGATATGCTGGCTGAAGAGGGCAGTATGAATGATAACACTTTAAAGTATGTTATTACCCTGTGTGGTTATAGGCTATTGAATGTGTATCTGAATGTAAACATGTTGTACACAATTTGTGTTGATATATAGAGAACTGGTGCTAATTAATACTGATGGTGACACTTGAGTGCATGTTAGTAGAATACAGCCTAGAAGTTCCACCATGTAGTGGATAGAGTTTGTTCTCTAGCTCAACAAAATATGTTTTCAAGTTGGCTGCTTCAATAATGTATCGTTTCCATGCCTGTTTCCCATGGTATATGTGAGTTATAGTTTAGCTGGCTCGGTCTCACTTATCATTGTCAATGTGTATGGTCAGATTCCTTCTCACACAGTTCCACTGTGCTTAGAATTTATGTTGCTGGTGCTGTTGTGCTATCTCTTCTAATTTATAATGTTGTTGTGGTATCCTGAAGCCTTCGTCAAACTTTGTATATAATCACGATGTGAGTTCACAAATTCGTAGTGGTTCGATGTATTTGTACAGCACATTAAACCAAACTGTTTGGCATTGTACAGGATAAATTGTATATATATCATTATTATTCATGAACAGCTACTACAGTTTGTATATTCTATTGGTTGCACACTTGAAGTATACGAGCATGTAGGTGGTCTGCCATCCGTTTTCTGTTAGCGTAAAACACTCACCCTACATGTATTCACTTATAATTGTGAAATCACACTTCATGCTAAGATTTAGGTGCTAATAAAATATGTTATGGCTAGGGCTGGTAATAATAGAAAAATCTGTAATGAAAATCATTTTTATGATGATAAATGATAGTATCTTGATAATGAAGTTATGTCATGGAATACTTTTACAGGTGCAAACAATAAACAAGTAACAATGGTCTTTACAGACTAGTTGAAGTTTATGGAGGTTTGCTACCATTTCGATAGCATGATGGTTTCACGATCATTATAGTATATATCTTTGTCCTGATAAGTCGTGATATTATTTATGGCAATAGCCCTGCACCAGGTAGTAGTTGTTAAACAACATGTGTGAAATGTTGGTGTGGGTATTTATGATACAACACTAGAGTCACAACAATATTGATATAGACATTTTAAATGTCAAGATGAAACTCCAGTACAAGACCAATTTTCTGTACTAACTAGTTTGTCTGTTAACCACGGTAACTTTATCTCTCATATTTTTTGTATTTTCAGAACAAATACAGGCTTCAAAAATTTGACGAGTGATTTTCAGATTCGTTTCCCTGGCTAAATCATTTACTAGTTACTTACACCCAGTTCACACTATGTTCTAACCTGGATAGCAGTGCTCGAAATAATGTCCGGCAACTGGCGAGTTTCTGGATAATTTGTGGAATTTCCAAGTCAGAATTTAAATGTCCGGATTAAAAAAAAATCCGGACAATAAAATTATGGTTTGCATGCATTGAATCATAGATATGTACGTATTATTTAATACTCACCTCGCTGCACTGTTCAGCGCTTCCCCACTCTCATATAGTATGTTCACGTTGAGCTGAATCCTGAAAAATGGCTAAAAATTAAAAGTGGATTTTTTCTCAACCAAGTTAACATTTCAGCTAACCAAATGATTATTGGTAACAGCAAAGGTGTCAACAACAGACACATACGGTTTGGCTCCATTACAAGTTCAGGAAAGGGCCGTAATGGACACTGTACTTATATGGCTTCCCCATAGGAAATGTATTGTGAAAATTTTGATTGGCCGTAAATATTATGTCAAAGATTTGAACAAAAAGATTTTGAAATATTTTTAGCGAATCAAGCAGTACTACAAATGAGCCAAATTTCAAGATCGTGTGTAATTGCATCCATGAGTTATTAAATGTTTTTGAGGATTCAGCTTAACGTGAACGTACTATAGCTACTCCCATGTAGCTTGTCATAGAGCAATTAAATTTTTGAGGTGCAAAGTATGCAAACAGGTCCCTGAAACAGGTTTAACTGGTTTTTAATTTTCTATGCACAATGGCGTGACATGGCAGCAAGTAGTTCAGGTTTAGATTCAGGCCGTTGTAAGCGTTGTTCTTCTTTCTTGCTAGTAACAAGCAGTAGTAGCCCAGGTGGTAGGGTATCTGCCTGGTGATCAAGAGGTCCCAGGTTAAATGCTTGAGCAGGCACTTTATACAACTGTGTTGTTTCCTTGAGCAAGAAACTTCACTCCCATTGCTCCAGCCACCCAGCTGTAAAACTGGGAATGTGTACCAGGGCACAGCTGAAAAACAGCCATTGGCGTATTGTTCGAAACATAGCAATTACATTATCATGGAAAGAAATATCATTGTTCAAATTATTGTTAGCATGGAGTTCCTTGGAATAGCTGTATGGAAGCAAAAAAAACATGAAATATAAAAATTATTCATTATATATTGTACTTTGCATGGGAGGATCAAAGCGATGCCGCGTATCGTATTGTCCATACAGTAATCAGCTGCATAACTGTACTGTATGAGTCATACAGTACAGTTATGCAGCTAATTGGGCAAATACTGTACAGTTATGTGCTTAATTGAGCAAATACACCTTAATTGGGCAAATACAGCACACTTGGGCAAATACAGCACACTTGGGCAAATACAGTACAATTACATGGAGAATTTATTTAAGGAATGTTACGTAAACAACACACTGTAAATCGCTAAAACCAGCCAAATTAATCCTATAAGTTTGTTCTACGGCTAGAAATAGATTGTATAAACACTTACTAATCATCTGATCACGAAGCTTTTAAAACTAAGACAGCACAATTGATCACGTGCAAGACATTGTAAATCGCTAAAACTAGCCAAACTAATCCTATTAGTTTGTTCTACGACTAGAAATAGATTATATGAACACTTACTGATATCCTTATCGCCGAAAGTCGCAGCGGTTTGAGTACTAGAGAAAATCACTCCGAGCCAGACGACCAGGAAATACAATATAACACTTAAAGCACTGCCTTGCTTGTGTGTACGAAAAATACAGTACTCGGGGGTGTCTCGAGGCAAATACAGCACTTGGCTTCGCCTTGTGTTGTATTAGCCTCTCGACACACCCCCTCATACTGTATTTTCCGTACACACACATGGCGGTGCTTTAACTCTAACATAAAGTGCTCTTATATACATTGTTATAAAAGCTATGATGTGGTAAGCGCATTGTTACACCATAAATTTTGCCCAAAATACTGTCTCAGAGCATCAAATTTTAAAAAAAATTGGCGTGCCCCCCCCCCCCCCCCCCCCCAGTTTTTGCATGCTGATTTTCACACAATGCTATCTACATAGTTTCAGCTGTATTTGCCATACAAATAATTAACTGTATTCCTGACAATTCTAGGAAATTTTCTTGACATTAAAAATTTATTTCGAGCACAGAGGTAGAGCACGGCATGGCTCAAAACAAATTGCAGTGTAAATCATTTGAGCTGTGCTGAACCAGGTACAGCACGGCACAACAAGGAGAGGTGGGCTGGCATCAGGATAGGGTGCGGTGTGAACGCATTCCAAGCTGGCCAACTCAGGTTAACAATATAACTTACTTCTGTTGGCCACACAGTGAGTATATTTTATACTTTAAAACCATTCTTCAAAATGGCTACGACATACTGTAGTTCTGGTAGATTTTGTGACAGTTACACTCGTATGACGCGTTAATATTCCTGGCGAAAAGAGCGCCCACTAGCTTAAAATGGCATTTACAACATTGTATGACTTATTTCTATGCTTCTTCGCTACAATTCTAGTGCCTTTTTATTAAGCACCTAAATAATAAAAAGCTCTTGCACTTGTTTTAGCTAATTATTGTTTGGTGCTCGCACTATCGAGCTCACGTCAGATGCAGTAGTGTGAACAAGTGCCAACCCGAGTTCAATAACTCTAGTTGAAAACACTGGCTAACCTGGGATAGTGTGAACGGGATGTTAGGCAATCTGTAAAAGAAGGTTTGTATATGTGAAATTTTATTTGCTTTTGCCTTTTATATTATAACTATGAATGCTGGTTCACTTGGGAATTAGAACTTTTACTGTTTTAATTTTAAGGTTGGCAAAATTTATCTGTTTATAATCACAAAGAGTGTTGTGTGTATGAGTGCTGTTTCCCATACAGATTCACTCTACACAGTGATGATACTCTACTGACCCTAAAGGGTAAAATATCACTTCATAATGGACTACCATTATCACTTATCCATGTACAACATGATGGACAAGAAGTAAAGTATGTTATTATGGGGGTGTGGCTGCTTGTTTATTCTTTTCTTGCAGAAGTGAAACTGTTGTTGGCAACTTGAGACCTTATGTAGAAAGGGGGTGGAACAGGTTTACCGTGTTGTTGACTCCTTCATAATTGTATATTATTTCATTGTATATAAATTACCGTGGTAACCAATAGTTACGTTTGCGTTACCGTATATAGCACGAACGTTTTCTAATTACGTTATTTCCATTTAATACCAGGCTGGAGCCTGCTTCATCGAGCTCGCTTCATGGGAGTATCGAGCTAGTTTGATACAGTTTGTTGATGCTGGAGAAATTATAATGAATAGTTGGAAGCTATCAATCAGTTCGTTGTTTGCCGCGCTACTGATTTTGGCTGCTTTCAGCGAAGGTTAGCCCAGTTACGCCCCCCTGCACCACCTTGCGTGTAGCGAAGGCTGGTCATTTGAAATGCGGCGCCAACCATATTTCCTTATCCGAAAAGCACCTTGAACATTTAGACACTCATTTATTTGGTAGCTATGCTTTAAAAGTTTGCTAGTTAGCCGGCCCCACCGCTTATCGTATGTCTATCCTTTAGTTTCCAGCCAGAATTGTGATCCCGTCATGCAGTTTGAGTGTCAAGATGGTAATTGTATACCGATGATCCTCAGATGTGACAACATCAGCGACTGCGTAAATGGCTCGGATGAGTTTAACTGCAGAGGTATGTGGACGCTGATAATCTATAGCACAACACTCATACACTTACAATGTACAGTGAATTCAATGCTCAATAGCCGCATGTAAGTCCTACTTCAGCTATATAGTTTTAATATACACTTTTTCCATTAGCTATCAGCCATACTTGCTCACATTACCCATGATCTCATTCAATACATTATACAAATAAAGATTTATTATTACAGAGTGTACAAGTGAGGAGTTCCAGTGTAACAACACAGCTTGTCTACCAATATCAGTACGGTGTAATGGTGAAAGTCAGTGTACTGATGGGTCTGATGAAGCAGATTGTCCAATTGGTAAGAAGTGTAGCTACTTGGCATGGTCTATTTGCAACTTTCTTAGAAACAAAACTATAATACTAAATAAATTTACTAACTTTTTACTCGAATATTTTCTGCAATATAGCCATGTTCTTGTTTTAATGTTGAATTTCTAAGTGTGTATTGACTGTGACTTTAATCAACTAACTTACTCTAGCAATAATCTTTTTTATAGATACTTAGTACTCATGGACACTGTCCACATTTGCTGTCATAAAAACATTGGCATAACCCGCTTGTTTTCTGCAGGATGTTACTGAGCCACATATATAGACATGGTAGAAGCTGACATGCACTGGATTGAAAAAAAAAGTTGCATGTTTTATTCACATTTATTGTACTGAACAGCCAGTTAATCACTGATTAGTCCAAAAGAAAATTAATTACACACATACATACATTATAATTGATTATTTCACGTACTTACAGAATGCAATATATTAACTAACTACAAATAAATCAACTCTTCCTGACTCAATCACTTGGTGGTGATAACGACTAATGTTATATAGTGGGAGATCTCTATCATCATTTTGTTTGTTTTGTGTTACAGATAATAACTGTGCAGCCAGTGACACAACACCAATACAGTGTGACAATGGTCAGTGTGTATCCCAGTTTCAGTTGTGTGATGATGTGGATGATTGTGGAGACAATACTGATGAGAGGGACTGTGGTAAGTAGTTATAGTTATCGAGTACATTGAACAAGTGTTAAATCGCATGTGTATCTAGATCCATGTTCACCAAACGTTTGTGAAAATTCTGGTACGTGTATAAAAGAGAGCAGTCTTAACTTTACTTGCCAATGTCCGGACACACATTTTGGGCCACTTTGTGAACACCCATCATTTTGTGCATCCATGCCTTGTGAGAATGGTGGAAATTGTTCAAATATTATCACACTTGATGGCCTATCATATCTTTGTGAATGCACCAATGAGTTTACAGGGCAAAATTGTACAGACATAAGAACTCCTTGTCATCCCAGTCCATGTGAGAACAATGGATTGTGCATGGAAGACACTAGTGGCACCACCTTTACATGTGATTGTCCATTTGGTTTCACTGGTGATACCTGCGATATAGATATTGACGAGTGTATCAGTGATCCTTGTTTGAATAATGCAACCTGTGTAGATCTAATTAATGAGTTTGTATGTGAATGTCCCAATGGTTTTACTGGACGTCAGTGTCAAACTAATATCAATGATTGTGTGGACAATCTTTGTGTCAATGGGCGCTGTATTGATTTGATTGATGATTTTATGTGCGAGTGTGATTTTGGATTTACTGGTACAAACTGTGATATGAACATTGACAATTGTGATGTTGATGTTTGCTTGAATAACGGCACATGTATTGATGACATTGAATCATTTTACTGTAACTGCTCAGTAGGATTTGGAGGGTCCAGTTGTGAACTAGAGTCTTCATGTATGCCACAAGAAGATTTCTGTGAGAACAGTGGACTGTGTGTGGTATTAAACAGCACGGAAACATCTTGTCAATGTGTAAATGGATTTAATGGGATGTTTTGTGAGAATGAAGTCGATGAATGTAGTCCATCTCCCTGTCATGTTTTGTCAACCTGTGTTGATCAAATAAATGACTACAATTGCATATGTGCCCCTGGTTACACTGGCAGAAATTGTACAGAAGACGTTGATGAGTGTGGAACTGAGATGCCCTGCCAAAATGATGCGCTATGTGAAAATGAGCCTGGAGGTTTTATGTGCTTCTGTAGAAGAGGTTTCACAGATCCCCTTTGTTCAACAAACATCGATGACTGTGCCATGGCTGATCCTGGCTGTATGAATGGAGCAACTTGTATAGATGAAGTAGCAGGCTTTACATGTGTATGTCCGATGGGTTTTGACGGTGACTTATGTGAGATCAATATCAACGATTGTATTGATGAACCTTGTCTTAACAATGGCACTTGTATAGATGGGATCAATAGCTACATGTGCATGTGTTCACCAGGGTATACCAGTGAGAATTGTAGTGTTTTCATGGACGACTGTGACCAGGAGCCATGTATGAACAATGGTATGTGTGTCAATGATCCTACTCCTGGGTCGTACATGTGTGAGTGTTTGGATGGCTATACTGGCACTCACTGTGAGACTGACATTAATGAATGTTCTCCAGACCCTTGTCTTAATGGTGCTACTTGTATGGATGGTATTAACCAGTATGATTGCCTGTGTGATGCTGGTTACACTGGTGTTAACTGTTCTGTTGATATTGATGATTGTTCCAGTATGCCCTGCAGTAACAATGGAACATGTACAGATCTGGTTAATGGTTTTAACTGCACCTGCATGGATGGCTTTACTGACCCTACTTGCAATACAGAGATTCTTCAATGTGCATCTGATCCTTGTGAGAATAATGCCACATGTATTGAAGATGGAGATGGGTTTATTTGTCAGTGTCCCATGGGATACAATGGTACCAGTTGTGAGATTGATATCAACGAGTGTGCTAGCAGTCCTTGTTTAAATAATGCAACCTGTTTAGATGAAATAGGTGACTATATGTGCATCTGTACTGAAGGATACACTGGTAGAGACTGTGATGTTAACATTGACGACTGCATTGGTAACAACTGTACTAACAATGCTGCATGTGTGGACCAAATAGGGGGGTTCTCCTGCTTGTGTGTTCCAGGATTTACTGGCCAGTTTTGTGAGCTTAATATCAATGATTGTAGTAATATGACATGTGAGAATGGAGGAAGATGCAGAGACCTGGTAGATGACTTTGAGTGCTTATGCTCCAATGGGTTCACTGGTATTCTGTGTGAAGAGGACATCAATGATTGCATGCCCAACCCTTGTGCAAATGGTGGTACATGTGTTGATGGAATTGCTTCTTTCAGTTGTGAATGTCCTGACCGGTATACAGGTAATCATTGCCGGATTGATATTTTGAACTGCACTCTTAACCCTTGTCTCAATAATGGAACATGCATTGAAGCAAATGACACATTTTCCTGTAATTGTCCTAGTGGGTTAACAGGAACTAGGTGCGAGGTAGATATTGATGAATGTGGAAATGATCCATGTATGAATGGAGGTACTTGCAATAACACATTTGGGAGCTTCACATGTCAGTGTCCTAATGGATTTACTGGAGACCTGTGTGAAATGGATAGTTGTGACCTCGTTGTTTGTTTGAATAATGGAACATGTGTTTTTGAGACGGATGGTAACTTCAATTGTAGGTGTACACCAGAGTTTACTGGCTCACTGTGTGAGACTGTTATTAATGATTGTATGCCACCTCCTTGTGATAATGGTGCAACATGCACAGACCTACTTGGGGTAGATACATTCAATTGTACTTGTGCTAGTGGCTTTACTGGTGAGCTTTGTGATGTAGATATTGATGACTGCCATTCAGACCCTTGTGTCAGCAATGCTACTTGTATTGACGGAGTTGATAGTTTCACATGCATGTGTCCAGTTGGGTTTACTGGATCAGATTGTGAAGTGAACATTAATGACTGCAGTCCTGGACTGTGTGCCAATGGAGGTACATGTATTGATGGCATCAACTCGACAACTTGTATGTGTGCTCCTGGCTACACTGGTGTCACATGTGAACAAGATATAAATGACTGTATACCTAACCCTTGCACCAATGGTGGGACCTGTGCGGACCTGTTGGGTGGCTTCAATTGCTCATGTGCAGATGGGTACACTGGAGAGACATGTCGTGAGAATATTAATGATTGTGATCCTAATCCATGCCAGAATGGCAATTGCCTGGATGGTATCGATGACTTTTTCTGCTTTTGTGATGCTGGCTATACTGGGGGGCTATGTGATGTTAACATAGATGATTGTGATCCTAACCCGTGTCTCAATGAAGGCACCTGTACTGATCTTGTTAATGATTTCACTTGTACCTGCCCATCAGGTTTCACAGGGTCTACGTGTGATCTCGGCCTTACGAATTGCTCTACTGTTCAAGGCTGTCAGAATGGAGGTATTTGCACCGATCTTCCTGATGGGTTTATGTGTGATTGTGTATTGGGCTACACGGGCTTGCTGTGTGAAACAAATATTGATGATTGTGCAAATGATGCATGCCGAAACAATGCCACATGCTTTGATGGTGTGAACAGCTATTTTTGTCTATGTGTAGAAGGCTTCACTGGAGCCACTTGTGAAGTTCCACGTAACAACTGTGACCCCAATCCCTGTCGTAATGATGCTACCTGTATTGATATAGGAACAACATTTATGTGTAACTGTATTTTTGGCTTTACTGGAGAAACTTGTGCATTTAACATCAATGACTGTGACCCTTATCCCTGTGAGAATAATGGAACTTGTTTTGACTTGGTAGCTGATTTCTCTTGTAGCTGTGTAGCTGGCTTTACTAGCAAAACATGTGATGTAAACATTGATGATTGTAGTCCTGACCCTTGTCAGAATAATGGAACTTGTAGTGATTTAGTGGATGACTTCTCTTGTGCTTGTGTAGCTGGCTACACTGATAAAACCTGCTCTACTAACATCAATGAGTGCAGCCCTGATCCATGCCAGAACAGTGCAATGTGTACTGATTTAGTAAATGACTTCTCTTGCGAATGTGTGCCTGGTTTTACTGACAAAAACTGTTCAACTAATATTGATGACTGTAGCCCCAACCCTTGTGAGAATAATGGCACTTGTATTGATTTTATAAATAGCTTTTCATGTATATGTTTACTAGGCTATACGGGACCAACATGTGCCGTCAATATTGATGACTGCACTCCTAATCCTTGTGAGAATAATGGGACATGTATTGACTCAAAGAACAACTTTACATGTAACTGTTTGGCTGGTTTTACTGATGTCCTATGCTCTACTAATATTGACGAATGTAGTCCTGACCCTTGCCAGAATAATGCAACTTGTTTTGATTTAGTAAATGATTTCTTTTGTGACTGTGTAGCCGGCTTTACTGATAAAACATGTGCTACTAACATTGATGATTGCAGTCCCAATCCTTGTGAGAACAATGGAACATGTTCTGATTTGATAGATGACTTCTCTTGTGAATGTGTACCTGGTTTTGCAGACAAAAACTGCTCAACTAACGTTGATGACTGTAGTCCCAACCCTTGTGAGAATGATGGAACCTGTGTTGACATGATAAATGACTTTTCTTGCGAATGCGTTCCCGGTTATACAGGACCAATGTGTACGATTGACATTGATGAATGCAATCCTAACCCTTGTGAGAACAACGGAATGTGCTTTGATTCGACAAATGATTTTATGTGTGAGTGTGTACCTGGTTTTACTGATAAAAACTGCTCTACTAATATTGATGAATGTAGCCCTGATCCTTGTGAAAATGGCGGAATGTGTAATGATTTAATAAATGACTTCACCTGTGACTGTGTAGCTGGCTTTACTAGCAAAACATGTGATGTAAACATTGATGATTGTAGTCCTGATCCTTGCCAGAACAATGGAACATGTAGAGACTCAGTAAATGATTTCTCTTGTGATTGTGTACCTGGTTTTACTGACAAAAACTGCTCCTTTAACATTGATGATTGTAGCCCCAATCCCTGTGTGAACAATGGAACTTGCAGTGATTTAGTGGATGGTTTCTCATGTGATTGTGTTCCTGGGTTTACAAATGAGACCTGCAATACAAACATTGATGAGTGTGATCCCAATCCTTGTCTTAGTGGTGGAATATGTAAGGATGGTATAGACATGTACACTTGTTTGTGTCCCCCAACACATACTGGAATGAATTGTGAGGTGAACCTTGGTGTGTGCCAACTTGCTCCTTGTGAGAATAACTCCACTTGTGTTGATGGTGAACTTGAGGGTGAATACCGATGTCTGTGTTCTTTAGGATTTGCAGGAACTAACTGCACTGAAGGTAACTTTGTGTGCTGTATTGTAAGTCTGTTGTATTATATACCTTTTCTTTTGCCTTAGATATTGATATAAGAACACCATCTTTCACTGGAGATTCATATTTAACATTTGAACTGCTTTCTAATGCTTCAATTACCACTACCATTGATATTGCAGTTAGACCAAACTCTTCTGAAGGATTAGTACTTTATTTTGCACAATCCATGGAAGAAAATGCTCCATATTTGTCCTTGTCCTTAGAAGGAGGTATCCCAGTGTTTAGATATGACTCAGGTTCGGGGCTCATAGAAATCAGGGGAGGATCCCGTATTGATGATGATGAGTGGCATGTTATCAGTATCAGTCAAGATGGTGAATATGGTGAACTACAAGTGGACAACATGGATACATACACAGGATTTTTACAAGGAAGTTTCCCTAGTTTGATGTTGGATGGTGGTTTGCTCTACATCGGTGGTGTCAGTAATTTTAGTCTTATCAATCCTCCGCTACCAGAGGGATCAGGGTTTATAGGCTGTGTTGCAGAACTACAAGTCAATGGGCAAATGTTACAACTACTTGAGGATAATGTAGAAGCCTTAGCTATTGGCCAGTGTCAAAGTTCAGCATGTAGTTATGTGCAGTGTCTCAATGGAGGAACTTGTGTTGATCAGGCTATGTATTCCTTTATGTGTCAATGTGTTGATGGGTTTGTTGGACAAAACTGTGAAATGTCTAACTTCACTTGTGCTCCTGATATGTGTCTGTTTGGAGGAAACTGTCTGGAACGAGGGAATAATTTTATTTGTCAGTGTCCTCTTGGGAGGAATGGAAGATTATGTGAAGAAGGTATTATAGTAATGTATATATATTCAGGGGCATAGGCAGGATTTCCAAAAGGGCGGTTCTGCCTAAGTATAGAATTTCGTAGGTGTGCACATGTAAACACGTGTACACGTGTAAACATGTGTATTCTTATAAATTCATTCGCAATAGCGAGTAGAGGTACTTGAATTCCTCTGCCTGAAGACCTGTAGCTACCCATTTCAGTGGATTTGTGTAAGTTAATTCAGTTCTAGTTAACCAGTATCACGATTTAAAAAACTTAACTCTGAAAAGGGGGTTCGTCCGAACCCTTTGAACCCCCCCTGGCTACGCCCCTGATATTTACATAATTGTTATTTACCTTGGCTAAATAGCTTGTTTCTTTGACAATTCTATTTATTGCTTAGTTATACACAGTCAGAAAGTACTTAAATCACCTGTCATGCAAATAAACTATGTGTTTATACGCATATTTTCTGTAGTTATAAATATCACTACTCCTTCATTTGGTGGAGACTCCTACATCACATTTGGTCCCATCCGCAATGCCAGCATTAATCTGACTATATCACTGTACATTAGACCCACTGAAAACGATGGCTTAATTTTATTCAACTCATTTTCAAATTTGGACTTCAGTGAGTATGTATACTTCTCCCTTGTTGATGGATTTGTGGAGTTTGGCTATGACAATGGGGTAGGCAGTGAACCAGTTGTTATCAGGAGTAGCAGTCGACTACAGTTGGATGAATGGCATCATATTGAAGTGAACAAGTTTGGACACAATGGGTCTCTCATTGTCAATGACGATGCTCCAGTTTATGGCTACTCTTTTGGAGCTCTGATGTCACTAAATCTTGGAGGGAACCTCTGGATTGGTGGGACAGATGGAGTTGCAGACATTTCTAGTGTCACAGGTACAGCTGGTGGTTTTCAAGGCTGTATTGATCAGTTAACCATCAACGATGAGCTAATAGACTTGATATTAGATGCTGAAATGGGCTATGGTGTTGGAGTATGTAATTTTACCCTCTGTCACCCTAATCCTTGTATGAATGGTGGTGACTGTGAAGACGCTGGAACTAATTTCTTCTGCAATTGCCCATTCCCCTTCACTGGTGCATTGTGTGGAACATCCACCATCAATCCGTGTGAGGACCCTCTACTGTGTGCAGCTGGTGCTACATGTGTGGTTGCTGTCAATGGAATAGACTATACTTGTTTGTGTCCTGTTGGTGCTAGTGGAGAGAGATGTGACCAAAGTGAGTCATATGTGCTGTGGAAAGTGTATTTGACTCAAACAACTAGATAGTAGATAAGCATTTTGCCATTGTACAGTACTAAGGGCTGTTGAAGGTTTAATTGTCAGTACTATGGATTTTCTGTCCATTTGAACTGATATTTATGCATATTGTGTATTAGTGCATTTTATCGTAATGCAGTTTACAATTCACAGTACATAATACATAGTACACAATGTTAAAATGGACGGCAAATTCACAGTACTAGACTACTTATGTGTAATTGTCTCACATACTTTTTTTTATTTTTCTTGTACAGTTGTTGAGATTGCAAATCCATTTTTCAATGTGACTTCTCATCTACGCTATCGTCAGCTCATTGGTGGCAGATCTACAACATCAATAACAATCACATTCTACCCTGCACAAGCTGATGGACTATTGCTGTATTCTGGTGACATTACTAAAGCCATTGACTTTGTATCAGTTAGTATAGTAAACTCACGTATTGAATTCAGATATAACCTTGGGTCGGGTAATGTACGTATTGTCAGTGATGTGGTCAGCTTGTTTGAATGGCATACAGTGGAGGCCAGACGTTCCTTACAGTTTGGGTCTCTCACCATTGATAATGGTGTATATTACAATGGAACATCAACTGGTACAACAAATCAACTGGACATCATAGGATTTCTGTATCTTGGAGGCGTTGATACTTACTCTGCTGTGTCCAGATCAATTGGAGCTAGTTCTGGATTCACCGGCTGTATAGATGAGTTGATAGTAAGTATGATGTTATCATGTATGTGTCTTTACTGGTGGATTGCTACAGGTGAATGGTAGGAATTATAGTATAATTGGTGACTCCTTGTCTGGTGGGAACATTGGTGAGTGCCCCACTGACCCTTGTGCACTGTCTCCCTGTATGAATGGTGGAACATGTACCAGTGATGGCAATGGCAGGATGTTCACCTGTCAGTGCAGGTTTGGATTTAGAGGAGAGACCTGCTCCAATGGTAAGTACGCATCTTATGAACTAAATTTACTTCACTTATTCTCTAGTGACCATCATCGATGTGGTGTACTTCACTGGCAATTCCTACATCTCTTACCCCAGTCTCAATGAGAGCTTCGGCAATACAAGACTTTATTTAGAGATCAAACCAAATGCTTCAGATGGATTAATCTTGTACAACGGGCAAACAAATGGGACTGAGTATATTTCATTGAGTCTATCGTCTGGGTTTGTTCAGTTTCAGTACAACTTGGGCAGTGGGACAGCATTGATAGAAAGTAGATATCAACTGGACTTGAATGACTGGCATATCATTGAAGCAAGAAGAAATGGACAATCTGGGATGTTGACAGTAAATGGTGTTACTACCACAGGATCATCACCAGGGACTGAGACCTTGCTGCAGCTTGGTGGCCCCTTGTTCATAGGTGGTGTAGAAGACTTTACAATGGTCTATGCTAATAACACTGAAGTTGGGTATGCTGGATGTATCAGGGAGCTGAGAACTAGCCCCAACCTTGATGAAGTGGTTGATTTCATAGTAGACTCTACTGGTGGCCTGAACATTGAGAAATGTCCGAGTCCTGATCCATGCCTCAGCCAGCCTTGCATGAATGGTGGTACGTGTACGTATGATGGTGAACGCTTCAATTGTCTGTGTACTGATCAGTACACTGGTGCACAGTGTGAGGAACTACTGTGCTCAGAAAATCTCTGCCAGAACAATGGAATATGTATTGTAGAAACTGTAGCTGACACACAAATACAATCCTGCCAGTGTATTCTGCCATTTGCTGGTGACACTTGTACTGAAGGTTGGTTTATATTAAATGCTATTACATGTAACTAAACTGCTCTTTATAGTTGTGACCTTCACACATGCTCAGTTTGGAGGAGATGGTTACTTGCAGCTCTCAACTGATATACTCACATCTCGACCACGGTATGCAGAATAGTTGTATTTAACTGTGTTTAATTTTGTACATATACAGTCTGTCAATTGGGACTTCAATCTTCCTTTCTTTTGTATCAACTTCTATCAATGGTTTGCTCTTTTATATTGGACCGGTGAGTAAACTAGCTGTGCTAGTCGCTGTAAATTTTTGGTGATGTATGTAAGATTATAAACTACAGTACAAAATGGAATTAGCAAATGTTCCGGGTCTACGTATTTTGTTTTAATGTACCTTCTAGCCTGCAGGCGTTCCTGGTAACTATCTATCGATTGGCTTAAATAATGGCATTGTAGAGTACAGGTAAGACATGCTGTATTGTCAGTCAACTAATAATAAGTGTGCCGGTCACAGATTTGATTTGGGTTCTGGTGCAGCTGTCATTAGATCACCATTCCTAATAGCTGCGGATAGTGTCCATATAGTCAATGCAACAAGGTAGACATCCAATATATTATATATTTCATTTATGTAATGATTGTGCAATACAGAATAGGACAAATAGGTGAGCTGTCAGTCGACTTTCGTCAAACAGTCCAGGATTCTTCCCCTGGTGATGCTACTCAACTAGACTTCTATCCAACGAGTGTAGTATATTTAGGTGAGCTGTCTATACTGTGGAGCCTCACTTAGTGGCTACCTCTTTTAATAACAAGACTGCCTTATAACAGTGACCATATTGGTTAAGTCCCAAACATAGCCAAGGTGTACTTCATGATCTCATAATAGGGACCATGTCAAGCAGTCAAGACCACCTTAGGTCCTATAGCTTTGAGGCCTCAGTATGCACCATATTGAAAGGTCACTTTAGGTAGCCTTTGTTTGTGAAGTTCCCCTATATAAGTATCTATACATTTTATTTTACACTTGTGTATTTATGTTAACAGGAGGGTCCCCAGACATCTCACTGACATCAAGAGGATCCTATTCCACTGGTCATAGTGGATGTATTGGTGATTTACTTTTTGGTGTCAGTGGTATGACCACTTCATTCATCCCATTGGTACCAGTGACTGGTGTACAAGTTACCAGATGTAGTAACTAACTGGCAACTCCTCTCATACCCCATCATGAACACCACATCTTTTAACAAACCTGTATGCATATTTATATCACAGATATATCATGTCCATTTTCTCATTAAGTAAATGAAGGGTATTATGTCCTATAGCACAAAGAGAAGTATGACTGTCTGGGAATCAGTGCAAGTCATAAGATTTGGTCATGTTGAGAATCTCATTCCAGTTACTTTTCTAGAGGTTAATTCTTCCACCAACTGTGAGGGAGTAAAGATGCATATGCCTGGTTCAAAAGTAGACTATGTGAATTTGGTTTATTTGCTAAATGTTGACACCATTATTATTGCCTTGTTAGGGACCGATACTGATATTATATTGGTATCAATACTGATAAAATTAATATTGATAAGTATCTCAGGTTAGTCAAAGATTTCTTTTTTTTGAGCATTTTTTTGTACCACTTCTTTGTTTTTTGGTGGTTGATTTTTTGTTCTTAGCACTGACAAAAACAGACAAGTTTGGATAAAATCCTTTTGTGTGAACAGTCATAAGTACCAATGAATGAAAGGATTAGATTCAGCCATAGTGATCAGGCTACATACTCTGTTATGCTGTAACACAGCATTGTTTATACACAAACACTGACTGTATATGTTTTGGTTTTGGAACTAATTGTCCAAAAATTTTACCCAAGTTCAAACAGATCACAGGCCTCAACAGTGAATAGCATTGGAGTCATTTATAGGTTTGAAGTATGTTTTGTCTCGATGTATATATATAGTGAGTTTTTGAAACAGTTGTTTCAATACTGACTTAAAATGGGGTTAGTATAGGTAGTATTGGAACACTGTTTTTGCTATGTAATACATAATAGAAGTATGATATCAGTTCATTAGAAAAACCTGTATCGGGAATAGATATATCGAATATCGGTATTGGGTGTAAAATGTGAAAACGGTACAACCCTATTGGTTGTGTGTTGTGCATGGCAAAAGCTATTGCTCTTGGGACTTGGCTAAGATATGGGCTAGCTAACTACATTGGTACACATGTGGCATGTTAAACTAGACAATAGAGAAAGGTTTCAGAAACTGGGATATAGGTTAATTAAAGATTGTTCTGGAACTGATCTGACACAACAGTATAAATACAGCAGCATGTTACTTTGCTGACATTCTTAAATTAGTGAAGGAATCTATGCTGCCAAGACACTCGTATGGTCCCAGCAAGGCCGGCTGGCAGTACTTCTGCTTCTAAAAAATCACTGTCACCAACAAAGTAACCAGACAAACAGAATGCTATCAGTCTCTGCAGGGCCATGATACTCAATAGAGTGCAGCATTTCCCATAACAATGGCAGGTACGCCTTCTTTTGTGATGTCCGGAAACCCCAGCCACATATTAAAATTTTTGGCATTTTCTCAAACTGCAAATTTAAACTGCTCTTTCTCCTATTACCCTATACTTACTTTACCATCCACAATTTATACCACTGATAGCTTAGTTCATTAACTACAATTCAGCACTAAGCATTTTAGAATCCGTTTTTCTCTCGAGGAGAAATGAACAAATTTCTAATGCGTTTGCAAACTTTGTCCGGAAACGCCCGCCCCTACCTTAATCCGCTTACAATAGTACAGATCTCCTATTGTAGCCATAGCAGAAAGTATTGCAATCTATCTCAATAAAACGAAACCCAGTTAAAACTTTTGTAACTAGGGAGATGCAACCCACAAGTGAACCTTTTTTTTTTTGAAGAATTCTTGAGGAAAAAGGAGGAACCCCTCTGTGGAGCAGTGTTAAACAATAGGCATACTTACATAAACATAACTGTGACCGGATCTTGGAAAACCTATCTTTTGGGCACAAGCAAACTTTTTGGGAAAACTCAAATGAAAATTTCAACAATTTTTAAAAAAATTAATTTTTTACAGATTTGGATAAAGCAACTATTAAACCTTCTTGCTGTGAAATTTCACACCCATAGCTTCATTTTACTAGGAGATATGGATGATTATATTAGGCCATGTAGTAATTTCACATGCGTGAGATAACAATTGACTTACAAATTGGGAGATTTGTTCATCTGCTGGAATGGCTAAAACTTAGCCTTAGACAATGATACATGGCAATTAATTGCAGAAGAATACCAAGAATATTTCATTAATCTATCAGAAATGTCCTTTAAAGTATTTTAGATGGTAAGAATGGAATTATTGGTAAATTTGATTTGTCACCATTTGTCTCCCTTAATCACTCACAGAACTCAATACATTACCATAAAAGTTAGTTTGTAATGTACAGGACACGTCACAGGAATGTTTAAAGATATTAAGCTGAAATTTTTTTAACACAAGATAAACAAATACCCAGTACCTCATTTAAGCTATAAAACAGAAAATTGACCAATGTGCTAAAAAGGTACCGGTAGGTTTTTCAAGATCAAGTCACAATTTGTGTTGCTAGTAATGTGTAGCTCCTGAAATAGGTCTGCTTTTGATTAAACATAGAAGAAATTGGGTTATGATGGCTAAGTATTAGTTAAAAGGAAAGCCCCCCCCCCCTCCCCCCAAATCTTCCCCTGCAGATGTAGGCCACCTCCCTTGTTTCCTACTTTTTTTTCTGTGATCCCTATTTTTTCCGTACACTTGTACTTACTAAATTTGTAGTATGCTTCTGCCAACAGTGCCAAGTAACACAGTGTTGCACAAGTAATTAAAGTGATAGCTATTCTGTTGCAAAATGAACTGTTTATTCTACATCGATATAGATGATAAGTCTTCACAAAGATAATGGCTCTATAAAGTGAATTTGTCACTGCTTCTGGCTTTGCTAAATCAGGATGATATTTTAGTGTGATGTGGTGGAACAGAGGACATTTTGTTACTATAATAGATCGATGCATTCTCAATGGAGACAAATTTCTTGTTTGACAAGAGAAGTCTAGATTCACATTTCTTACAGGAGAAAAAGTTTTGCCAACAAATGTAATAGAATAGAACCCTGTGCTGTATCATACTAGAGAAGTAACAGAGGTAAAACTATATGCATGCTGAATTCTGACACAATATCTGGCAATTTTCACTAAAGAGATTTTTCAAATAATTGCAAACTCTATACTGCAGGTATTATTCCAAATTATATAAAATCTACAAAGATATCATGAGTTAAAGTCGTATCTATGCAAGTTACTAAACCTGTTGGTGTTCTCTTTAATTTTTGAGATTTGTTCACCTTTCCAATTGAACTTGTAATGAGTTTTTGATTCTGTTGGAAATATTTTGTCCCTACACAAGGTCAAGAAATTATCATCACAAGTAACTTGTAGAAAACTACAAATTTCACTGACGACTTTCTTCGGGTTAGCAGTGAGATCTTGTCCATGTGTTTCTATAATCTCAAGATTGTGTTTTGCCTTAGCATCCTTATACAATAATTGGAAATATTCATTTATTTCACTGTCAACCAAATCTGGGTGATTGCATGAGAAAGTTTTATTGCTTTCTTTTATGTCCTTTATCTGAATGCCAATAGAACCTCTACACTTGATCAGTATTATAGTGGCAATGTTGTCATAAGGATTCTGAATGACACGGACCACTTTTATCGGTAAACTGATAGTTGATTTCAATTTGAGGAAAACAGATTCCCAAGTGCTGAAATTTTTTGCCATCATATCTGCAGTAAAGTCTCCTCTCTTGTCTCCGATCACATCGATGTAAGATTGATAAATGCCTTGATATATTCCATCAATTGCCAGTGCATATCCCTTCTTTTTAGCTGTGTCTGTGTGTGTCCTCAGTCCATCTCTAGCAGATCTAGACGTGTAATAATTATACCATAATGTGTTAAATATTTGTGCCTTGTTACAATAAGTTTTTCATCAACCAACTTGTGAAACAAATTTTCCTCATGAGATATCACAATGTGAATCCAATATGGCTCCCACAATGCTGTGACCACTCCTTGCACGTTCAACAAAAAGTACAAAAGATTTAATTTTGTCCAACACCAATGGTGGGAGAAAAAATGGGATTAATTGGTGGTTCTGTTAACACCTGAAACTGTGTAGCCGGTGAATAGACAATGAAGTTTCTGCCTGACGTGATAATTGTGTCTGGTGTCTCTGAAGAGTCTGGTCTTTGTGTTATTGTCAGTGGCGTAGCCAGGAAAAAATTTTACTGAGGAAAAAGTAATACATTGACCTAATAAAGAGGGTCTGCTTCTGACTCAACTGATTCACAAATACTTTCAAGTATGGGTGGTACTACAGGTTGGGATGGAAGAAAGTGTTTCAGAAGACTCTGAGCATTTTTTTACGTGTCATAAGTAATGCTCCAGCTTAGTTAATGCATATATACCATGCTTCAATTACAGTATTAGAGTTTAATTGCATTCAACACAATTATATTTTGAGTGGTCAGGCCATCCATGGACTGCAACGGAGGTCATAGTCATGCACACTATACTTTTTATTGAGTATCTATACATTTTATTTAGACACTTGTGTATTTATGTTATGAGGGTCCCCAGTCATCTCACTAAAATCAAGAAGATCCTATTCCACTGTCATAGTGGATGTATTGGTGATTTATATTTTGGTATCAACGGTACAACCACTTCATTCATCCCATTGATACCAGTGACTGGTGTACAAGTTACCAGATGTAGTAACTAACTGGCAACTCCTCTCATACCCCATCATGAACATGTTAACACCACCACATATTTTAACAAACCTGTATGCGTATTTATATCACAGATATAATTATCATGTCCATTTTCCTCATTAAGTAAGATTTTGAAGTGAAGAGTAACACGATGTACGTAAACTGTCTGGGGATCAATGCAAGTCACTACCTTATCTAAGAATTATTCACTAAGTTTAATGTTGTGATCCTAGTCAGTTACTTTTCAGCCTTCTTGTGGGTCACTAGAGGGATAGCAGTTAAAATAATTCTTCACCCACTATGTAAAAAGATGCATGTTTCAAAGGTAGACTATATAGGTAAACTTTATGACACAACTTGCAAATGGCTGTGTTTTCATGGGACAAAATCCTAATATGGGCTATATCTATAGCTACATTTGGTGCACATGTGAAGAAAAGTACTGATAAACAGTGCAAGGTTGCAGAAACTGGGAGTGTTCCCTTATGGTCTGTATCACTGTTGACAGTAGTAACAGGAAATGCTGAGAAACGTGGTAGCTACTTTTGCCCTCATTTTGAAGTGGACCAAGACTATTATTCACTAAAACTTGTACTGTATTTGATGCTTCTGCCAAGTAACAGTGTTGTAATATTCTGTTACAGTGTCTACTGTTTTGATGTAGATGGCATCCAGTAACACATGGCTATATTTTAGAACTGTATTTGAGAATGTAGCTATATTCTTTACCTAGAAACATACATATACAGTTAACAAGCTGCAATATATTGGCTCTGTAGAGTATATTTTTTACTGGCTTCTGGCTTTGCTTAATCATTCACTTCTCTATTCAGAAGGATGACATGATGATCAGAGGACATGGCTCAATATTTTTGTTGCTATAATAGAGTGGTTGTCGATGTATTCTCAATGGAGACATTTATTGCTTGTCAAACTGCTAACTAGAATAATGGAGGGATTAAGATTCACATATCTTACAGGGGGATGAAAAGTTATGTAACAGAACAGAACCCTGTTCTGTATCGTGCTAGAGAAGTAACAGAGGTACTATATGCATGGTGAGTTCTGACACGATACAAAGTGGTATCTGGTAATTGCAAATTCTGATATAGAAATAAAATATACAAAGATATCATGAGTTAAAGTCGTATCTATGCAAGTTACTAAACCTGTTGATGTTCTCCTTAATTTTTGAGATATGTTCATTTTTCCACTTGAACTTGTGACGAGTTTTTGATTCTGTTGGAAATATTTTGTCACTGCACACTGTCAAGAAATTATCATCACAAGTAACTTGTAGAAAACTGCACATTTCACTGATGGCTTTCTTCGGGTTAGCAGTGAGATCTTGTCCATGTATTTCTATAATGTCAAGATTGTGTTTGGCCTTAGCGTCCTCAATTCCCTTAAACAATTGGAAATATTCATTGATTTCACTGTCAACCAAATCTGGAAGATTGCATGAGAAAGTTTTATTGCTTTCTTTTATGTCCTTTATCTGAATGCCAATAGAACCTCTACACTTGATCAATACTATAGTAGCAATGTTGTCATAAGGATTCCGAATGACACGGACTACTTTCATCGGTAAACTGATGGTTGATTTCAATTTGAGGAAAACAGATTCCCAAATGCTAAAGTTTTTTGCCATCATATCTGCAGTAAAGCCGCCTCTCTTGTCTCCAATCACATCAATGTAAGATTGATAAGTGCCTTGATATAATCCATCAATTGCCAGTGTATATCCTTTCTTTTTAGCTGTGCCTGTGTGTGTCCTCAATCCATCTCTAGCGGACGTGTAAGAATTATGCCATAATGTGTTAAATACCTGTGACTTGTTATAATTTTTATACTCATCAACCAACTTGTGAAACAAATCTTCCTCGTGGGATATCACAATGTGAGGATGACTGTCTAATATGGCTCCCACAATGCTGTGACCACTCCTTGCATGTCCAACAAAAAACACAAAGGATTTAATTCTGTCTAACACCAATGGCGGGAGAAAATTGGGATTAATTGGTGGTTCTGTTAATACCTGAAGCTGTGTAGCCGGTGGAATAGAGGATGAAGATTCTGACTGAGGTGGTATTGGTGTCTCCGAAGAGTCTGGTCTCTCTGTGACTCGCTCTGTGTTGTCGTATATTATAAATTCATCGGACGGATCTTGGTTGGCTTGTCGCGAGAACACTAACAGAAACACAATCGCTGAAATACTTATCACCAACAAAACTCGAAAATACGATCGAAAATAAAAGGATATAATACTATTCATCTCATCCTCCTCAAGTACTGCTCTCGTGCCTGTGGCAACAATAAATTCGCGGGCGCGCACCTTAACAGAGCGCCTCAGGGGAAAAGGGCGTGTGCAGATCTCGTGTTTTTAAGAAATTTAATTCGTTTTTATTATAATCGTGATTTTGGTTTTCGGTTCCAATCATGTTTTATAAACTCAAACATGAGTGTATGTGTGCATGCTGGTACAATTTGTTCATAAACTCATCTACACTAGAAGAATCAACTACACCTCTTGGCAAAGAGTTCCATTCGCATATGGTGGCTGGCAAAAATGAATGATGATAAGAGTTTATCCCGGCTTGCTTGAAGTTGTCTAAACTTTTGCTGGTGACCTCGAGTTTTTGTTCCAGATGGCCGAGATGGGTGTAGATAGTGACTAAAGTCAACTTCAACTATCTCATTTAGAATTTTATAAAACATATAATAAGTCTTGATTGAATCTGTCTGTTTCCAATGAATTCTACTTTAGTTCAGAAAGCATTGATGAGACACTTGAATAACTTGAAAAATAATTGCACACAAATCGGGCAGCTTTACACTGTACCTTTTCCAAAGCAGTTTTGTCACAATTGGTATATATAGAGGGATAAAATTACAGATGCATATTCTACTATTGACCTAACAAATGCTAAGTAAGCTTTCGATTTCACTGATGTTGAACATTGTCTTAAATTTCTTTGGAGGTAACCTCTAGTGACTGAGTTTGCTTTGTTCACAACATTATTGATGTGTTTTCTCCAACTTAGGTTATTAGTAGTAGTGACTCCAAGATATTTGTTGGAGTTAACCTTCAAGTTGTTAATGATATAGCCATTTATGTTCATATAAAATAGGTGAATGTTTGTTTGTTATGAGTAGATGCTCGCATTTTGATAGATTAAAAGTCATTAACCAGTCCTCGGTCCATTGTGCCAATATCTCTAGATCTTGTTGAAGCAGAAGCACATCTTCAGTAGAAACAATAGGTCTGCTGTATTGATGGTTTTCTCTCTCCCTATAAAATCAACATGTATAATAAAAACCTGGAAAAAAAATAGCTATATGCTCTGCTCTTCTCCAGATGTGCCTCCAGAGAGCACTTTTCTGCAAGCTATATCAAATCTAAAACCAAAGTTGTTGATTTGATAGACAACTGATATGAAAACACCGGCTATACATGCATCTTGGCCAGCATTCATTTTTATGCTGAATAAAAGCCGGGCCCAGAGCAAATAGGTTGCCATTAGAAGTAATAATGGATCTACAGTGGAACCTCTCTTAGCAAACTCTCCGACTTAAGGACACAATAGAAAAAACCTCCAGGTCTGCAAGGTTAATACATTTTTTACCTCTGAAAGAGGAAAACCTCTATATTACAGCAAAAAGTGGTTAAAATTTCTGGGTCCCAAAATGTCTGTAATATAGAGAGGTTCCACTGTAGAAATTCACGAGAGCTGGGCCAAAATCTTTTCATGGTATAACTGAATAATATATACTGACTTGTATAACTATACCAACTGACTTTTCCTAAGAAAAATTCCTCATATTAGCTATAATGTCAATGTCGCAGGTATAGAAATGTTAAACAGTTACCTTTAAAACTTGCTTTACATGTGGGGCCCTATACAGAGTACATTATCATTATTGCCGGTATAATCAATTCAATTTAGTTATAGCTATAATCCAAAGTTTGATCATCACTTGTAAGCTGGTATATTAGCATGCACCCACAGCAGCTGAGTCTCCATGCCTGAAACGCGGCAGAAACCAGAGCAATCAAGACCTAGCTGCTACTGAATAGCATGTCAAGGAGCAAAATCTTTGAGGTTGAGCAGGCAATGTTACCTAATTAAACTTTTTCATAGATTTTTGCAAGCAATCCCAAAAAGTATTAGTATACGGAGGTCTAAATATTAATTGTCAAAAACAAAATTTTTGCTGTTGGCAACCCCCAAAACCTCAAAATGGCAAATATTTTCTCTCTCAAAATATTTAGACTATACGGTATAGCTATATAAGACACGAGCATGTCATTGTAGAGCAAACCATCCCTCCAGGTCATCTTTGTCATTATAGTATCTAGAAACCAGTTGGTGGCAAATCTCCTCCATTCAGTGCCAGGTAAATTCTAATGTTGGAAGTATTAATTGTGCTGCTACAGATATTATACAATGCCTGAAACTACTGTTGACTGATCATTCTTGCATGTTCCACTAAAATGCTCACCATTTTTTTCCCCCCTTCAGTTCACAAGGTTATGGGAAATTATTCCATCACTAGCTAGCTAGCTAGAATCAATGGTGGCTGGCAAACCGGTCTGTATACTGTGACAGGAACCATCGTAGATCTGCTTTTTGGTATATAGTCTAAAAAATACAGTAACGGTACAAAGGTGTAAAACAAATCGCAGTAGGAACTGGGACTCTCATTGATGTTTCAAACGTGAGGTCCAAAGAGAATGTTGTAATACATACAATAACTATATTGAAGAATTACTTGATTCAAACGGTACTGTGTCAAAAGGGTTATAAATAGTCAAAAGAAAGACCATTGTGGTGTAGCACCTTTACAGGTTGAAAACAGTGTAATTAATAATAGTTCTGCTAAAGCTCAAATACTTAATGACTACTTCACTTCAGTATTTACTCCAGTAACAGTAGAAGCTCTCCCCATGATACATGAACAATCGAAACCAGACATCAACCCAATTCTTATCAAAACTAATGGTGTCCTTGAACTTCTTAGGACCCTGGATGTACATAAAGCCTGTGGACCTGATGGAATACCTGCACATCTATTGAAGGAAACCTGTGAAGAGATTGCTCCATCCTTATCTTTTATATTCCAAGCCTCATTACAACAATGTGTATTAACTGTAGACTGGAAAGAGGCAAATGTCATACCACTGTTTAAGAAAGGTGACAGAGTAACTACAGACCTGTGTCATTAACTTGTATTTGCTCAAAACTATTAGAGCACATTGCAATTGTCTATTCACATATTTATGCTCATCTTAGTAAATATAACATCTTGTGTGATTAACAACACGGCTTCCGCCAAAGGCGATCATGTGAAACTCGGTTATTGCTAACAGTAAATGATTTCGCTGAGAACTTAAACAAAAAATGAGCAGACTGACGTTGTTTTTTAGACTTCTCTAAGACATTTGACAAAGTATCCCACCAGCATTTGTTCCACAAACTTTATCATTATGGTATCCGAGGAAAATTACTAGACTGCATGGATACAATATTTTGTTCTACAAAGATCCCAGCGTGTAATAGTTGAGGGTCAGCAGAATGATTCATCTACAGTGACTTCCGGTGTACCCCAGGGCACTGTCTTGGCCCCATTACTCTTTCTGAACTTTATTAATGATTTGCCAAATGGGATATTATCCAAAATTAAACTGTATGCTGATGATGTGTTACTATTCATTCAGAGCAGGACTGCCAACAGTTACAGGGAGATCTGGATTCTCTCAGAAAGTGGCCAGGCTGATGAATGGAAAATGGTATTTAACCCTGAGTTTCTCAGAATAACCAACAAAAAGCATCTAATTCTAAACCAATATAAAATTCAAAACAAAGAAATTAAGGAAGTTGCCCATGCTAAGTACTTAGGTGTAACAATTAGTCACAATCTTACTTGGTCTGAACATATAAAGCAAACTACCAACAAGGCTAACAGAACTAAAAGATTTCTGCAACGAAATTTGCATAACTGCCCACTTGAAATTAAAACTAATTGTTACAAAGTGATGGTAAAGCCTATATTAGATTATGCAGCCATTATTTGGTCACCACACACACACAAAAGGATATCAATATGATAGAAAGAAGTCAGAGGCAAGCAGCAAGATTTGTGATGAATAACTTTTACAAATGCTGAAACCTTAAGTGGCCGACCCTTGCTGAATGTAGAGAAGAACAGAAGGCTATTATGATGTTTAAGATCATTAATCACCACATTGACATCTCCGGTGCCCCCCCTTCCTCCATCTCTTTCAAAAAAATTGCATACAAGATCGAGATACTCTAATAGAGCAGTCACTCTAATAAAGCAGTCACAGTGTTCATGAGGCAGTGTAGCTTAACTATGAAGCTATGAATAAGGACCTGAATAAGGATCTTTATATACTTTATAGTAAATACATTTGATAAAGGCAGCCATTATTGCTGTGACCTTTTTTTTTTTGCTCTTCAACTTTTCAGCAAAGCGCACCCCCCCTTTTCCAAACTTTGGATCCGCCCCTGATCTCAGCAAATTCTTACCTACACCTGTTACAGTATCAATGTTACATGATACAAGAGGCCATAGCAAGAGATTTATACAACCAATGACAAGAATTGATTCTTATCTATATTCCTTCTTTCCCTTCACTATCAAACTCTGGAATTCTCTACCCCAACATGTGATTGACTCTATAGACGGGTTGCCTTTTTAAGGCGTGGTCGTTTTGCCGTAAATTTTCCACATACTTTCCGAGTTCGCTAAGTCAAAAATGTATTACGGCTATTGGAGAAAATGAACGTTTCGGTTAACTTTAGCAAGCAAGAGTTAGCCAGCCTTCAGAACAGAAAGTATGTTATAGAGAAAAGTTCGAGCTATAACATATCCAGCGTGTAAGGTGAAGGCTGTGCGAGAAGATGATTTTCTCTCAATCTCGGGTTTTTGGAAAGCGATAAAACTCGCTGAAAACATTCTTTGTAAGACTTTGCTACTACTTAGAATGATAGACTGGATGATTTTAACTCACCTTGTACCTTTGAAGAATCAAAAACGTTTGTCAAACTATTTTAAAAAATGGGTTTTTTGTTGACTTCTTGACCAACATTGTAATCATGCGTAAAACGGAAAGTCGCGTTTTCTTGCGTTACACAAGGGACACGCCCTAAATAGGCAACCCGTCTATAAGGACATTGATCAATTTAAGCAAAGACTAGCTGGTCTAGCAACAATTATTAATATTGATTAAGCTATTTGTAATTTGTTTGTTTGATTGTAATCTGTGCATCATACTTCAGAGGTCTGCATAGGAATAATATAAATATCTAATTAGCAGTGCCCACTCAAGTGGATAAAGTCACGTGACTCAATAGCGTGGCGGCTCTTCCGCCGCCAGTCGCTCGCCGCCAGCTAATTCAATAGCAAAAATCCTTTGTAAAAGCCTACTACTTGTAAAAGCCTACTAAGCTTCGCGGAGTCCGAGGCAGAGTCAACGCAGTAACGTGATCGTCCCAAAATGATCCAGAGGATAGTTCCGTTACTTTTCGGTGTGCTCGGAATATTCAGTTCAGGTTAGCTTTTGTCAGTCCGGCACGGCTTTGTTGTGAACCCTGAACGTGTTTGAAATGCATGATGGTACCTCGGTTATGACCTATTTGTACTATGGTTCTTGTCGTAACCGAGTAGTCTGCATGAGGGTCTAGTTGTACAGCCCCAGGCCTGATTATAAATTAGCTATTAGATTCACCACAATCACCATATTCTCATGACCTCCTCACTCATAAAACTAGAAGCTGTCACCAAGAATCGCAGTCAGAACGGAGACCCCTTTGAAAATGCTGCAATCTGATTGCATCTATCAGTGCTGTGGTTCTCACAAGTGCACTGACTCAGTGTAGCTACCGAGATGATTTCTACTGAAATCTCAGTTTGCAATGCCTTAAATATGCATTGTGTTACACGTGCACGTATCAAGAAATAACCGACCTGGGACAGAATGTGAAAATTTGGGCTCTGTAGTATGGAGGAAGTAGGGCAAGGACACACTGACTGGGGGCTCGGTCTACAGGGTGTGACCTAAGCCTGAGGCAAATTGCTTCAGTTGCCCCCACCCTGCTGATTGAAGTCTTGGCTAAAAGATTGTATCATTGCTCTAACTTGTGTGCAACCGCCACACTTGTGCATGCATGTAATGGGTTGTTTAGTCAGCCAGTGTCAATTGGTTTAATTAGCAACCTTAATTAGATTAATGTGGTCAGTGAAGAGTATCTCACTTCAGTAACAACCGGAGTAACAATTTTTTCAGTCTCAATTTGTTGTAACTTAAAAATGAATGTACCATTAATTCTCAAATTCTGTGACTACAATAGTTGGAGAAGCTGTTTGACCAAGTTAAGCTCTCACATAGCCAAAAAAAACATTATCAAAGCCAAGTGGAATGATATGGTAACCTGAAGGTCTTGTGTTATGTTGCCTAACTACAGGGACAGCAGGCCTGCATGAAGTCACCAAACAAGAGTGATAATACTCTTAGACAAATACCTTTGCCTGATATTATGAAGTGTGGCACCATTGTAATACATATGTAACATGCACATACAGGAAAGAATAGTCCTTTGATTTTGAAGCACATAATCATGAGCTTATGTGACTGAAATATGATGTCATTGTCTAATGATCCTCTTGCAATTGAATACGCAGTTGAGACTCAATAGTTATTTAAGCTCTGCTATTTTACCTCTAGTAGCTAGATACTACATACGTAGTACTTGCACACTCAGATTGTTTGTCGCATGCTTATATTGTTTTGCCATAGACCAGATGTTCTTTACCTTATTGTGATATTTTAGTTTCAATATTTATAGAAGTGATTCACAACAGCATTGTTGTTTAAATGTCACAGAAATTGAATTTAAGCTTGTGTAGCTGCATGGTTATGTTTTTTAGTCAAGCTATTCAATGATGATGTGAAGTACATAATTACATCATGATTCATGTGTTGTGTTGTGAATGAACCATTCAACACACTAATCAGAGTTAACATGCAAACACTAGTGTATTGTACTGTGTACCTACGTATATAATTATAGCTTTGCAGTGTATAGTATGCTGTGGTTGTGCACACATGTGCAGCTCTGTGATTACAATAAGTCAATGGTAGCAACAGCACTGCTGCTCTGGTTTGAATTAATGTTCTGTGGTTAAAATATAGGTAATGATATACTGAGGATTTTCAAATGAAAATGTTAACTGGACACTTATTAACACATTGGTTTTCCTTGCAGAGACTGAAGTCAGATCAATCACCGTAAAGTGAACCTACAAGAAGCAAATTTGCTTGAGAATGGGTGCTATCATTGCAATATGCATTTAAAAATAGATTATGCATGAGGAATGGCATAGGAAGAAAGGCTATGTATTTTTAATTCCGTAAAAGTGAATAAAATGACATATGTGATCTACTGAGCAAAAACCAGTGGGTCACATACGTACTGTAGAGTCGGGTTGTTAAGTGCTTGTGTCTATTAAACACATATTATTTGTTAAGCATACAGGGGTGTATACTGTGACACATTTCTTGTGGTTCATAAGCACATATGGTCCAATGCAAGGCTCAACATGCGACAGTGCTACACACGGGAAGAAAAACTGGAAATACTGCAAAATTAATGTCTCCTCGAGCGCTTATATCTCCCTTGAGGTCTTCATTTGCTATGTTTATAGCAAATCAGCCTTCTCATGGATTGCTGTTCATCATCAAGGAAAATGAACTACAGGTGCTTATTTTGTTGATCATAAGTCACGAGTACAACAGGCTACAGAGTTGAAATTTGTGCCATTTTGTTCATCATGAACTGGGGCATTTATCAATGTACAATTTTTGGCCTATATACACCCATGCCATTAAGCAAGAAGGCTGTTCAAGTTTAAAAACGGCGATGATAAACTTATATTTACCATGATGTAAACAAATGCATGTAACTCATGTTTGCTTTGTTGTACAGAAACGAAACAATGATATTCTTACTGTCCATGAAAGACGAATCTAGTGATGTATTAGTTTTTTTGATTTGTGTTTTCTTTCACCATTTACCAAAGCGATTAAAGTGTCTGTAAATTGTTTGTAGCGTGTGTATTTTACCCAACAGTACGATAGTACTGTATAGTAGGGGTTGATAAGAAATCATATGGTTTCGTGGATTTTTGCACCTTAAAAAATGACCTTGCAACACATTTTACCCGAAAAAACCACCTGGAATGCATTAGTACTGTTATAATGATGCTGTACCTTGGGTAAACGAAGCGAAAAATCGAATGTTTTGATGTACAGTGAGTTTTAAAAATTTCAAAATTCACCTACATTTTGTCTGCCTGTCTGCCTGCTGTAAGACCCGGTAGCACTAAATGTACAGCTCCAGAAATTTCAGACAGCCAAGGTAATGACGGAGGATTCACGAATCTGTTGTTTTGATTACACTCTGTCCACTGCACCAGGCTGTTTACTTTCATCATAGAGAGTATGCTTTCATCATTCATTCGCTTCTTTGTTTTTCTCGAAGGATAATTAATAGTTGCAGCACTTAATAGTTGCGGGGCACTCCACAATCCAAACTTGTGATTTTAACAAAGGTGTGAATATGTGTACGTAAGATGAAGGTGAACAGGTGTAGTACCCAAAGAGTTGCCTCTAGCATTTATTAATGCTGGGTAGTCGTCTTGATTACCAGTTTAGCTTTTTTGTGAGGGAGGGGCAGATCCACCTTAGGATCCAGACTTCTAAAATCGAGGGTTCCACTCTTATAATGGTGGACTCTCCAGTGATGTTACTGTAAAATCATCATCATTTAGGCCATTAGAAATGCAACTGAAGCCTTTAACAGTGGCTGTAATAGTTTTAAAAGACAAAATGATAATCATTTTTAGAGGCGCTTATTGCATATGAAGGTAAAAGATAGCTGCTTCAAGTGATATTTATACTATATGGAAAACAAAAAGTATAAAATAGCTAGCTATCTAGCTAGACAAAAAAGTAAACAAACTAGCCATTTAAAAAAGTTAAAATTTCTAAATGAAGTAGGGGTTGATATAATATGCACACTACGAAAAGTAAGGAAACAAGCTCAAAAATTTTACAGCTGAAATGAGAAATGATCCAGCAGTAAAAAGAAAGGAAACAGGATTAGATGACTACTTGCTAAAATGAGACACACTTTATTTAATCCCTACTTTTGGCTAATTTGATGGTCTCATTTCAAGATGCTAGCCAAAAGTAGGCGTTAAAGTGTGTCTCATTTTAGCAAGTAGTTGTCTAATCTACTTTTTACTCCTGGATCATTTCTCATTTCAGCTGCAACATTTTGAGCTTGTTTCCTTACTTTTTGTAGCGTGTATATTATATCAACCCCTACTTCCTTTTGAATTTTTGAATTTTTAAAACTAGTTACAATAGCATTTATCTTAGAAAACCGATATAATGCATCAAGTCAGATTTTTGCTTAGAAGGTCACATATTTCATATTTTCTGAGGCTTCTTTGTGGTTGGGGGAGCTTCCTAAAATTATGTTTAGGTGAGTGTTCTATTAAGAGTTTGACAAAAAACATAGGTGATCTACCACTACCATGGTTCATGATGATATAACTTGTGCAGATCCAAATGCGCAAGCACTTTTCTTTCCATCAAATGGCATATTACTTAGTTACTCTTTAGACTTAAAGTTAATTATATATTACTATACTATAGCTCCATTAAGACCACTATTGAGACTTTATAATTATATTAGTAAATATAATATACCAAGCACTGTTTACTGTTGCAGACTGTGGAGAGGAAGTATTAAGTTGTATAAGTGTCCTAAACTCTAGATAGAAAGTTTTAACAGAACAGTCACCACATAACTTGTGTTAGATGATTGCATTCTAAATGCAAAAATGTTAGCCGACATGTATTCTAACAAGTGTAATGAAAAATTTACATTTGCACAGGGATTTGGAATAAGAAGCAATGAAACAAGGAGATCATCTACACCTGTAGCTATACTAGTGGACGTTCAATCCCTATACTTCAGTCATAATACAGCCATGACCGAAGTAGTGATTACTAAAGTTTCTAATTTTTTGTTTATTTACTTTTTAGTAATTGCATACCTTATCAAAGGAAAGAATGGCCTGGCCAGATGCATCGTAAAACTTGAAGTGCATGCCCTGACTATCAATTACTGAAATGAGAAGTGACCATTCCACTTTGTTTTCAGCTATATTCCAGCATTAAAAGTGAAGAACAGTATGAGAAGTGCCTCTACTGTCAATCTAGTTTCTGTGGAAATTAGAAGTGAACGCATGCTCTGTTATTATTTGCTGATAAACAAAATGGCCATTACACTTCAGTTTTAGCTATGTTCCACCTGTTATAGGGAGATAGTGTTCTTTTGAGTGGGAGGATCAAAGTGCCGACAAGTACTGTATTTCCATACAGTTACGTAACTGCATTAATGCAGATAATTGCACAGCTATGTGGATAATTGGGTAAATACAATACACTTGGGTAAATACAGTACAGTTATGCAGTACAGTTATGTAAGAAATGTTATGATAACAACCCCACTCAGACAGCAACTGATCCTACCAGTTGGTTCTACAACTGGAAATAGATTACGTGGACACTTACTGATTATCTATTTACCAAAAATTGAAGCATTAAGTTTGTACACTCTGATCAAGATGACCAGGAAGCACAACATAACACTGGAAGCATCACCTATGCTTGTGTGTACGAAGAAATACAGCACTCAGGTGATGTCTTGAGGCTAATGTAGCACTCAGCTTGCTGCATTTCCCTCTTAACACATTCCTTTGTGCTGTATTTTCTATGCGCACGTGGCGGTGCTTTAACTATACCTTACAAATGCAGAGCAGTACAAGAAATACCTCTACCAATCACACTATTGAAATTAAAGCACTGAAGCTGTGATGCATTAATGCCAATTAATACTTACATGGTACAGTGGAGAAGAAATGGGACTCAAAGGAGTACAGAAGGAGGAGGTAGCTTAGCTATTCATGCTGGTTTGAAATTATGGTTTCTAAAGATGTGCACTCTGAATGCCTTTCCTATGGGCTCTATGAACATTTATACCAATCAGTACTGAAAAAAGCTCTAGCATAGCTAGTCCCCTAGGCTACTGGGTTCCCTTTGGTTAAAATGGGTGTGTCCGTTCTTGAAATTAATGAAGAGCAGAACAGCCTTGAGCTATGTATGTGCCCACAATTGGCCAGCATGTCTGCTTTCCTCAAAATGGTTTCGGAAAATCATGCGTTTACATACCTGTCCATACACACCCACACAAGTAAAAGTAAAACAAGACTTCATTCTATGAATGAATGAAAGGTCTATTGAAGGTCAGCTTTCTTATAAGCTGTTTTTGTAGTGTCTACTTGAAGTGGGTGTTGCCCTTCTCGGAAACAATCATCTGGGGCACTTTTCTGTGTGCATGTTGTATGGTATTATAAGAGTAAAACCTCTTACATTAATCACCTGGTTTTTAAGAAGTGGTACAACTTTAACATACCATACATGAAATTATAAAAATTTTATGATAGTGCATAGTTAATTAATTCCCTGTTGGTGACCAGTGGAGAAGAATCCACCCCTTTAAAATGAATTACGTTACGGATGTATTAAAATGCACTGGGTAAAAAATGCATGCTACATAGATATTTGCACACAATTTAGTATGCAGTGATAGTAGGCTCAAACCAAAAAACATATACGCTATTGTATTGCTTGTTCATGAAGAGTAAGAGTATCTGTCTGTACATTAGAAGGCTCTAGATCTTCTACATGTCAAGTTACATCTGGTGTTCCACAAGGTTCCGTACTTGGTCCTGTGTTGTTCCTAATTTACATTAACGATATTGTAACAAACATCAAGAGTGAAATTAGACTATTTGCTGACGACATTCTACTCTTTAAAACTATAGCTACGCCCAACGATCACAGAATACTGCAAAATGACTTAGATTCCTTAACACAATGGGCTAGCAACTGGCTGATGGAATTTAACATTCCCAAATGCAATATTTTACAATTTACAACCCACCACAGTAAAAGCACTTTTAAATATAAAATGTCTAATATTCCATTGAATATTGTATCAGAGCACACCTATCTTGGTATCCGCCTCCATCATACACTATCATGGGAACCTCATGTTAACTATATTTGTGGAAAGGCAAACCGTCTTCTTGGATTTCTGAAAAGGAATTTATATAATGCCCCAATACAAATCAAAGAACACTTATACAAACAATTATTGTTACCTTCTATTGAATACTGCTCAGCCATCTGGGATCCTTATCACCAAACAACAGTTAGCAAATTAGAAATGATCCAACACCGAGCTGCAAGATTTGTTCTTAATAAACCATGGCACAGATCCAGTCAACAACACAGTATTACAGATATGCTTAATTACCTTCAATGGCCAAGTTTAAAAAGTAGGAGGAGGAATGCTAGACTTATATTATTATTCAAGATTGTAAGAAACTTACTGGTGCTACCAAACCATTGTTTACCCCAGCCAACCCCTGTATCATATACTCGTGCAAATAATCCCCTCAAATTTGCACAGCTGCAATCCAGAATTGATTTATATAAGTATTCTTTTCTGCCAAGAACAATTATTGATTGGAATAACTTGAAAATTGACAACATTGACACAATTAACCTTGACACTTTTAAGAACATTATAGATAAGCTAAATAATTTGTGATTTGTAATGCACATTAGCGTGTTGCCCCTGGTGGGCTTTGCTAATTAATAATAATAATTAATGGGCACTTGAGTTGTGAGTGCTTATTTATGATGCAATAGAAATATAAAAAGTATTTTCTTTATTCAGAATTTGTGTACATGGAGAAACACAGGGACGTGTTAGCTGTACCTTGATAAGTTTGCTGTGAATGCACTGAGGAAGAAAGAGCTCAAGTGCATTAATTGTTCAATGACGCATCTAATTTAATTTATTTACTATATAGCTAGTTGCTGTATGGCAAATAAATGAAATTAATTGAAATATTTTGCCTTCCAACTCTCTAGCGCTATAATTCCAATAAGATTGGGTGGTCCACTCCTTTGTTACTAAAAGAAATTCAAGGAAAAGTGTGACATTGTGGGTTTTGTTTAACTGGTTATGTTTATTTAGGGATAGTATTAATTGGGTACCTGACTAGAAGTAGTACAACATCAACACTTTGTCTGTTTGGTGTAGACATCATTTAATTTGTATATGGCGCTTGATCTTTACTTATAAACAAGCACAAAAAATTAGGAATTTAAAGTTTTATTAGAAATAAAAAGTGGTAAAACAAGAGATATCATCTAGCTAAACCTGTAAATACATATATGTACACAAAAAAAATTTGGAATTTTTAACTAGAGTAGGGACCATAGCACATCGATAAAAAGTACTGAAACAAGTTGCAGTAGTGCATGATATTAAATCACAGTAAAACAATAAGAAGTGTACTCAGCTCTAGTTGAAAATTCCTAATTTTTTGTGTACTTATTTGTTAACTTTTTTGGAAATAGTTAATTATGACTGGTGAACCCACGCATACCGCATCAAAGAAAGAAATGGCACTGCATGCCCAAGCTATCAATTATTGTCTGAAAATTAAAGTATACATTACACTTCATTGTCAGTTATGTTCAATCATTTACACAGCAGTACGAATCAATAACTGTTCGAAAAGCACTTCTGCAATCAAAGTTACCGCTCTGAAGTCTGAATGATCATTCCATCAGGAGGGGAGTCCCCTCTTCAGAAGGCACCACATAGGGAGATCCATTAGCAATGAGTATGTATGCTTTGGCTGTGGTGCCCCTGATCCGTTATTTGAAGTTAAGGATCCCAGAGGTTAACCAAGTGTGGTTTGCTGATGATGCCACAGATGCTGGCACTTGTGCTTCATTGAGAGCTGGTGGGATTATCTTTCAGTTGTGGGCCCAAAGTATGGGTACCACCCAAATGCTTCTAAGACTTTCATGCTAGTTAAACCATCCTGCCAGCAGAGGGCAAGGCAATTGTTTGCTGGTACTAATGTTTTGATATGTTTGGATGGGAGACGTCACTTGGGAGCTGCCTTGGGTTCAAGTAGTTTTATTGAAGATTACATCACTGCTAAAGTTCAGTCCTGGTCTGAGGAAATGTCCTCTATGGCAAACATTGCTTTGATCCATCCACATGCTGCTTATGCAGTCTTTACCCATGGATTACAGGGTCATTGGATCTATGTTTTTCGGGTATTTCTCATCTCCTACAGCCACTGGAAGACACTACTAGTCAGAGTTTTATACCAACTTTAACCAGGCGACCCTCTCCATCTGATGTTGAACGTGCCCTTCTGGCTTCCTCGGTATGATTGGATGGCCTGGGACTTACTAATCCAGCCACCATTTCTGATTGTTGCTACCAGTCTTCCCGTAAGCTGACTGTTCCATTAGTTGAAGCTATTACTTCTCAGGATGCTTTGATCCTGCTCAAACTGTTCAGCTTCAGAAGGAAATCCATAGCCACAACTGTGTTCATCGAAATCAAGAAGCTGATCTCCTGTTTGGTGATCTTCCTGCTAATCTGCAGAGGTGTGTACAGTTGGCTAAAGAGAAGGGCTCCTCCTCCTGGCTATCAGTGGTCCCACTGGAGGCACATGGATTCTATCTCAATGAGGGTGATTTTCATGATGCCCTCTTTCTGAGGTATGATTGGTCTTTGCCAAATGTTCCTCATCAATGTCATTGTGGAAAGAGCTTTTCAGTTGATTATGCTATGATATGCCCAACAGGTGGTTTTCCACAATCCGCCACAATAAGATCTGTGACTTGACTGCCTCTCTTTTAACTGAAGTTTGTCATAATGTTTCTGTTGAACCAGCTTTGCAATCTTTGAATGGTGAGAACTTTTCCCACTGCACTGCTAATGTAGATGATGGTGCTCATACTGACTTGAGAGCCAGGGGTTTCTGGACTGCTCACCAGGATGCCTTTTTTGATGTTAGGGTATTTTACCCCAGTGCATCCTCCTTACCGTTCTACATCTCTGTCCTCTATTTACAGTAAACATAAATCATCAAATAAATGCGAGTACTGTGAACTTGTGTGTGAAGTAGAGCATGGTGTGTTTACTTCCTTGGTGTTGTCATCCTCTGGTGGTATGGCTTGTGAGGAAACCATTTTTAATACATAAACGGCTGGCTGAGCGTGTAAGTTAAAAGTGGGAGAAAAGTTATTCAGTAGTTATGGGTTGGCTACGATGTCAAATCTCCTTTGCTATGTTGAGATGTGCCATTACGTGCATTAGGGGCAGCCGCTTTTCAGCTGTACACCCAGTGCTGGATAATGATGCGTCCCTGGCTGTTGCTGAAGGAGAGCTACAGCTTGACTGTTGACTTTTTATCTCAATGTTTTATTATGTAAAAAAATGTTATGAATGAAAAAATAACAAAAAGTAGCCACTATGAAAAATATGGACGATTTCCGATACCACCAAATCAACACTTTTCACTGTCAGCAAAGATGAAAGGGACACAAAGGAGGACACTGGTAAGTCCATGAAGAATGTATTGTATGTACTGCGGTATGCCAAAAGGCACGTCTTGGGCCGAAACGACGTTGAACAGTGAAAAAGTCAAGCCCATAGCCTTAGCCGTTATTGAGTTATGCTCGTTTGAAGGCATCAAGCAGTCAGTCAGTAGAACATTTCGTTAAATAATTTTTAAAAGAAATTTTTGTGATCAGAAGTATTCTGAGTAAGAATTTGATTGTACATAGGTTAACCATGAAAGTTAATTGATTGTACATAGGCTAACCTTGAGAGTTATATATATATATATATATATATATATATATTTATTTATTTATTTATGAGATCCATGCTTGTGGATGCTTATCCTATCGTGTTATGCCAAGCTAGCTAGGAGCAAACCACTGCATGGTTGATAACACTTTTTAGCCATTGTAATCTTCTGATTGCCCAAGAGTGAAAAATTGTAAGATTCTTTTCATGTTTTCAAGTCTACCATAAATAGCTATTTTGTTTTACCATAAGTATTTTAAATAGATTTTCAGTAATTAGATTATCATATATGATATTGTATCCTGTGTTGCATTGTCTATGTATGTATATGTGACAATCCGACTAGTTTTCATAATCCTGTTGTTGAATTGAAATGCATTGGGTAAAAAATGCAACTACAGTAAATAGTGAAACAATACTCAAATTGACTAAACTTATGCATCATTGGATTTACCTCTTTATGGAAAGTAAGAATATCTTTATGAGTTATGTGTGTTTGTTTACGTTGTGGTAATATAACTTTATCATGGAACAGCCTTCTTGCTTGAAAGCATTGGTGGTTGGTAACACTGATGAATTCTCCAGTTTGTGATAAACACAATGAAACAAGTCCCAACTCCATAACCCGTTGCACTCATGACTTATAATTGAGTAAATTAGCACCTGTAATTTATTTTCCAATAGTCACTGTGCAAATCAATTGTTTTGCTACTCTTGCTGTCTATCACTATTACTTCAAGAGTATTGGCTGCCCTCCAGACAACAAAGAAGTCATAATAAAGAACAAATTTGAGCTAGTTGGGTTTTTGCTCAGTGGGTTGCATGTGTGCCTTACGGCAACTGTTAATATGTGATTGTTGGTATGTTCTGCACTATACACAGGTGTCAATGGTCAGTTCACAGTTACCATAATCAGTAATCCAGCTGGTACACCAGTTAGTAGATCTACTAACACATTTGACTATCCCATATTGAGTAATGTCACTCTGACATGTATGGTGGACCCCTCACCACCAGATGATGCTACCCACCATTGGACCACTACATGTTTTACTAACAACTTCCATACTACTCCAACATGTTTTCCTACTGGTCAGACAACACAAAATGTAACTGGTAATAATCTACTTGCAGAGGATGCTGGTACCATCACTTGTACTGTAACCATTGGTGATGATGACTATACCAGTGGACCATTAACACTTCGTATATCAGGTATACAAATATTGTGCATGTGATGTGCACATGTTTTAAACCATGTGCCAACAACTAATTATAGCACTGCTAGCATGTGACTTGTTTTGCTTCAAGCAATGTATGTAGACATCTGTACATAGATAATGACAGATCCAATTAATTACATACAGAAGGCATGATTGATAATTCTGGATACATTATTTTATAATAGTGATCTCATGACAAAATAAAGTCATTGGTAATTAACCAGTATTTCACTTTATTTATATATATGGCCTGCAATAGTATGGCTTTAGCTCTACAGTGATGAGCATGAAAGATAGAGGTTACAACTGTACTGCATTTCTAGACTAATAGAGTGCACATTTTTGAGGACTTCAAATAACAACTCACATGGAATGTGCTAAGAATTTCCATTGGTATATTGTAATGGCTCAGTGGTTAAGCCTTTTTGAGTGTTTTGAAAATTTACTTGCTTCAGGGTGCTAAATGGCAAGTCAATGTAAAAGTTTACAGGTCATAATTATGAAGAAGTTTGCAGACATTTGCTATACTTTGTTCAATAGCAAAAATGCCAGCTGGAACAGGCATGTCCAATACATTTTTATGAAAAACTATTATAAATGAAAGTGATTATTGTGTATTGCCTACCTTAGCAACTTTCTGGGTGTGATACATGTAGAGCAACTCTCTGCGAGCACAGTAATGTTAGGGAAATTTTGGTGCATCAAAATGGCCTAAACTGCCTTGGTGTGGCAATTTATCCCATACGTAACTGTGCAGATTAAAATTTAGGAGGGAAATTTCAATATAGAATATTATTGTAGACTGGCTATAGGTTGTGTTACATCCAAAATCTAGGCGCCCAGTTATAATATAGCAGTATCCCTTGCTAAATTAATCAATCATGACTAAGATACTATGCTGTAATGTATTTTAGCTGTTTAGTTTTTGGTTAGTAATATGATGCACCCAATATTAACATCCATAGTACATACATACATATGCACACATGTCTTTTGGAAGACAATTTCAGTAAACCAGGTGCACGCCCACAGCTGATCTGTGGCGCACACCTGGTTAATAAATGTGGGGATCTGGTGACATCATCCTGGAGACTTTACATTGGAATTTATGATCACAGTAAATCCAATATTTCAAACTGCAAAATAAAGCTAGGGCAAGAAAATTAATTTTTTGATTTCTCTATTAATAGTAGTTATGTGACTACTATCATGATTGTTTTAGTAAAGTGAAAGTAAAGGTTGGTGAGAGTTTAACAACGATGGATGATAGGTCAGTGCAGTTGCATTCAGGGGCGTAGGCAGGATTTCCAAAAGGGGGGTTCTGCCCTAAGTATAGAATCTCCACAGCGGGGGTCTGGGGCCGTGTACACGTGTACACGTGTAAACATGTGTATTCTTATAAATTCACTCGCAATAGCGAGTAGAGGTACTTGAATTCCTCTGCCTGAAGACCTGTAGCTACCCATTTCAGTGGATTTGTGTAAGTTAATTCAGTTCTAGTTAACCAGTATCACGATTTAAAAAACTTAACTCTGAAAAGGGGGTTCGTCCGAACCCTTTGAACCCCCCTGGCTACGCCCCTGGCATTGATACTGCTGAAATTGCTATAGTAAACTGTCAACACAGCAATAATATAGCTACTTTGCTATCTAGACTGCTGCTACAAAATTAAATTTAAAAGGTTCAAACTGAAACTACAGAAACCCATCAGTAATATGTATAATGTGGTAGAAAAGAATAAGGGACAATTTGTCAAATTCAATGAAGTTTTCTATATACTCTGCTTTATTTATTGAAAACAAAAAGTATGAGAGTTTCAATTAATTATGCATGCAGTGATTCATGGGTGAATCCTTGGCTGGCCATTATACGTGTTAGACGATGCCGACCACAATGTGCATGGTAAAATATTTGGGACTATATTACACGACAATAGCTGTTATACATTCATGTGACAGGTTTCACTATAGTTAAGAGGAATTTTAATGGGTGTTTTATTAAGGTAGTTGACTGTTCTTTAGGTTTTTAACATTTCGATTCAGTTGTATTTTACCATTTAGTAGGCATAGCTCATATACTATCTGCCGCTCGATAGCAGCCAACTTCGGCAACTTGAATTAAGAGTCACCCTCAAATAAGATCCATGGCATGTGTTTGAATATACTGATCCAAGTATTGATAAAGACTCTTTTGAAGCAGGAGCCAGGCAAAACTAGCACCTTTGAATAATAGTGGTGTGCTTCTCCTTGCTAAAAGTTATAATAGTCATAGCTAAAATATGATTTTGATCACTTGCCATTAATTCTTAGAAGAGATTAGTTTCTCCCCTTGGTCTTTCCACCGTTTCATTGTTTATGCTTAATGTATCTGTAGTTTCCAAGCTAGCACATAGTAAAAGATTTTGAGGGGGTTCAGCACCCTGAGCACCCCCTTCAAATCTGCTCTTGGTGTTAATTGAAAAGTCCTTTGTCTGAACATGCTGTAAGGCTGATTCTGTTGAGAACGTGAAACATTAAAAATTGAAATATTTTTCGTTTGTTAAATAATGCCTAACTTACCAAGTATTAGTAGTGGTGCCTTCACTCCTGGCTGGTTCTTGGTTATATAGAGATTGACCGATTGACCTTTAAAAGCACACAATTAGTCTTTATAAATTGATAATGTAACCACAAAATACTTCTTGACTTTACACGTGCACTTATCTGCACAACCAGGGTTTCATTTAGGGGGAGAGGGAGTGCTTTCTTCCCCGACATTCTTGCCCCCTTAAATTTTAAGCAATACTAGTTTAAATGAAAGTAACCTCAGGGTGCATCAGAAGCAAACTACGAGTCTAAAATGTAGTGGCATGTTATTCTCAGGTACCTGGGAATGCAATCTAAGATAGTCTAAATTCCAAAATATTCTGGAGCGGCATATCAAATTCTCAGGCACCTGAGAATGCACCAAAAGCAATCTATGAGAGTCTAAAATGCTAAAGTTTCTGGAGCAATCTTCAGAATGCACTCTATTATATATAGAGAGTTTAAAATGCTAAAATTTCTGGAGCAACATGTCACATTTTCAGAATGCACCAGAAGTGATCTATGAGAGTCTAAAATGCAAAGATTTTCTGGAGTGGCATGTTATTTTCGAGTACTGTACCTGAGAATGCACCAGAAGCAATCTGACAGTCTAGTGGGTATGGCCCCTAGATGCTGTGCACATAAAAGTAAGCCCAATACTACTGCTCCCTTACTCTGATAAAACTGTATTTTGCCTCCCAGATGAAGGCCTGACAACTGTTGACAAGTATTTAATCAGCTATTTTGCATTAAAATATTAAAATCATGTTATGTAATCCGACAAATACAACTATCATGATATGAAATTTTAGTATTGAATTATGATAACAAATTTTGTATCATTATAATTTATGTGACTGAATTTTGGAAATCACCCATATGAGTGCATTTGACACCTAAAATATTTAATGATCAAGCAACAAACTATATAGTACAAATCTATGGTTGTAAGCCATTCTCAATACCTTAAATTACAAGAAATTATTGAAATATTTTTAAAACTGTGTCCTACTCTTATTACCAACCCACTAAACATGAAAATTCTAATTATTTCACATGCGCCCATATGGGTGATTTTCCAAAATTCAGTCACATATTGTGATATCGATATAATGTACATCGCACATCCCTATTGAATTTGTTATGTTACTTCATGTATTCTATGAATTTTAGGGAGTATATATGTCTTTATTAGAACATTTGCTACCACTTGTGTGCATATTAGGTATTGCAATGACTGGAGCATCTGATATTAGTACAGATTTGGTTAGTAGTAATCAAATTGCTGACTACTCATTTGTTATGCAACCTTTTACACTTGATTCATTCAATGCAATTTTTCGTTGCATTTCTGGACTGGGACCTTCTGGTGGTGACAGAAATACTGTACTGGGTGGATGGTACTTAAATGGAAATCAATTGTTCATACCTACTGGTAATCCAATTTGTGGTTATGATGTACTTGAAGTACGTGGAGCTAATGGTAGGAACTATCCAGGAGTAAACAACTTATATCTGTGTGGAGCATTCACTACTACTGAAGAAGGTGTTTACTCATGTATCATGATGAATAGTTCAATGATGGAACAGACCATGAGGGTGGGTATGTACTTTAGTGGAAGAAGTGAGTCACTTGATATGTACCCCATCACCTCATTGTTAACCATCTTTCATCTCTCTACATAGCTGCTCCAATGATGGACCCTCCATCATCATCTACTGTAACAGTTGATGTTGGTTCTCCCCTCACATTGTCCTGTACCTCACAAAGTTCTCCCCCAGACACATTCACATGGAGGAAGGATAGTGGTCCAATAGTACAGTCCACTAGTATCACTAATATGACTCATACTAATACTAGTGCAGTTTTCCGTGCTAACTATTCCATTAATAGTGTTACTACAAGTGATAGTGGAACATACACATGTACTGTGACTAATCCTATTGGAAGTGATAGTGAGACCATCACTGTTAACGTTGTTGGTGAGTTGTCTCCCTGTTCATTTACTTGTAGTAGTGTGGATCGGAGTAGTACGTAATGTCCAAATACTGTAAAACAATAAGAAGTGAATATCCCTACTGTGCTACACTCATTGCACAGTAGGGATATTCACTTCTTATTGTTTTACAGTATTTGGACTTTACGTACCAGCTTGTTTCAGTACTTTTTATTGCAGCATTATACACTGTCCCTAATCTAATTTAAAATTCCAAATTTTTTCTTATACTTGTTCGTGAAGTTTTTTTGCAAGCTCATGACCACTAAATATCTACTGAGTTACTCACAGCACTATTATACTAGATTATGACTCATAAAATAACAACTGATCAGTGGGTGTGGCTCTACATAAGCCTGCAGACAATAATAGACATGGATTCGTGCATATCTACGGACTGATGAATGGGCGTGGCTACCATGTCTACAGACAGTAATTTACGTAAGCCGGCGTGGATTCGTGCATACCTACACACTGATGAATGGACGTGGCTACCATTTGTCTACAGACTAATTTACGTAAGTGGGCGTGGCTCACGAAAGAAGCAGAGCTATGCTATGACGTGTAGTAACACGTCTACATTTAATTTAGCATGTGGGGTCAGACCCGAATAATCTGTAAAGCAGGACCTGGATGACCTGACTCGGTTTAACATTGTTACTAAATAAACTATATTTATTGACTTATACATTGCTATATAGTTCACCGTGAGTTGCTCTCTCTGATTGATATCAACAACGAGTCACGTACTCCAGTGGCGGATCCAGGATGGGGCATTTGGGGCAAATGCCCCCCCCCCCCCCCCCCCCCCCCCTTCAAGAAATTGCATACAAGATCGAGATACTCTAATAGAGCAGTCAATTACTCTAATAAAGCAGTCAATACTCTAATAAAGCAGTCACAATGTTCATGAGGCAGTGCAGCTTACCTATGAAGCTATAAAGGGATTTTATTTATTTTACATAACAGACGTGATATAGTTGGTAAGGATAGCTAGCTATTATTGTTGTGACCTTTTTTTTTTTTTTTTTTTTTTAATCTTCAACTGGTTTTCAGCAAGTTTTTTTGGTCTTCAACTGTTTTTCAGAAAGGTGCCCCCCTCTTTCCAAACTCTGGATCCGCCCCTGTACTCGTGTGTTTTTGGTGCATGTGTATTCGAATAGTTTGATGCAATATACACTGGTACGGAAGCCGTACTCAGTGTAGTCTATTAACACTCAGCGGTACTGAGAACCTTGACTGATGGCCATGGTAAAGAAGGATAAAAGGTAAGACAATAGCGCAAGCATTGTATGCTTATCAGTATACCAAAGGTTTTTTCTTAAGTGAACTAGAAACGTTTCTGCGAAAAAATTAGGGCTGTAGCCACTTTTCCGCTATGCTTGACTGAAGGCGTCAGGCAGGCAGGCAGTAGAAAATTCTGTTGAATAATTTTTTTTCTAAATTCTGTAGCAACTTAACACAAACGTTTCGGGTTGATCTGAAGACACTTTTGGGCTTGGTTTTACCCAACCAATACTGTCATGTCGTTGTGAGGAAAAATTGTGGTAGGTTTTTGGGTTATATTATATCCGGCACGGATCGCCCCCACACCTTCGATGTCCCTAATAAACAGTACTATTGTACTGTATGATAATTTTCTTTACTGTGTAAAACTTCTGTACAGAAGATAAGTATACACAGAAAAAGGGAGGGAAAGAATCAAAATTTATAGCTACAATATTAAAGTAGTACAAAACACAAACTAAACTATAATTACAAATCATGTGTATGATTAAGAACTAAACTACAATTTCAAATATGTATCACTGATGTATGTGTACACGTAAATTATTTATCTAAACCAAAACAGCCAAGCTGTAAAAAAAGAGTGCAGCCCCCAAAGTGAAAAAAGATGTGAAATCCAAGGTGGATGGTAGGTTAATGGCAAAACTTTAATTACGACAATTCAGGTGAATTTGTGTTGCCTCCACTAGGATTCGGCACCAAATTCACCTGAATTGTCGTAATTAAAATTTTTGCCATTAACCTACCATCACAGCCATTTCTTGGCCGCCACCTTGGATTTCACATCTTTTTTCACCTTGGGGGCCGCACTCTTTTTTTACAGCTTGGCTGCTTTAGTTTAGATATCACTTATTTTTGTATTGCAAGTCACAAAGCTGGCCATTTTCCTTGATGCTGCTTCCTTTTAACTAGCTTGTAAGGAATTGTGGAAGAAAGGAAGTAATTGTGTGTATAGCTTTTGTCTGATGAAATATTTGTATATTTAACATTGAATGATGATTATCACATACTGTAGTTAATAAGGTGACTTCTTACATAACTGAACTGTAGCTGAAACTCTCATTGTTTGTAGCTGAAACTCTCATTGTTTGTAGCTGAACTCTTTTCAGGGTGATTTGTTTCTAGCTGAACTCTCTACAGGATGATTTGTTTCTAGCTGAACTCTCTACAGGGTGATTTGTTTGCAGCTGAACTCCCTACATGGTGATTTCTTTGTAGCTGAATTCTCTGCAAGGTGACTTGTTCAAGCTGAACTCTCTACAGGGTGGCTGAATTCTCTACAGGGTGATTTGTTTGCAACTGAACTCTCTACAAGATGATTTGTTTCTAGCTGATCTCTCTATAGTGTAACTTGATTGTAGCTGAACTCTATACAGGATAGTTTCTTTGTAGCTGATCTCTCTACAGGGTGACTTGTTTCTAGCTGATCTCTCTACATGGTGACTTGTTTCTAGCTGATCTCTGGATGACTTGTTTCTAGCTGATCTCTGGATGACTTGTTTCTAGCTGATCTCTCTATAGGGTTATTTGTTTGTAATTGAACTCTCTACAGGATGGTTTCTTTGTAGCTGCTCTCTCTACAGGGTGATTTGTTTCTAGCTGATCTCTCTACAGGGTGAACTTGTTTCTGGCTGAACTCTCTACAGATGATTTGTTTGCTGCTGAACTCTCTACATGGTGGTGTCTTTGTAGCTGAACTCTCTACAAGGTGATTTCTTCTAGCTGATCTCTCTACAGGTTGATCTGTTCGTAGCTGAACTTTCTACAGGGTGATTTGTTCGCAGCTGAACTCTTTATATGATGGTTTCTTTGTAGCTGAGCTCTGTACAAGGTAACTTCTTCTAGCTGATCTCTCTATAGGGTGACTTGTTTGTAGCTGAACTATCTGCAGGGTGATTTGTTTGTAGTTGAACTCTCTACAAGGTGATCCTTCTAGCTGATCTCTCTATAGGATGACTTTTTCTAGCTGAACTCTCTACAGGGTGATCTTTTCATAGCTGCACTCTCTACAGGGTGATATGTTTGCAGCTGAACTCCCTACATGGTGGTTTCTTTGTAACTAAACTCTCTATAAGATGATGTCTTGTAGCTGATCTCTCTACTGGATGACTAATTGTTTCTAGCTGATCTCACTATAGAGTTATAACTTTCTCTATAGAGTCATAACATGTTTGTATAGCTGAACTCTTTACAGGGTGGTTTTTGATTGGTTGCTGAACTCTCCAGCTACACGGTGACTTGTTTGTACTACAGAGTGACTTGTTTGTAGCTGAACTCTCTACAGAGTGACTTACTTGTAGCTGAACATTGCATAAAGTAACTTGTTTGTAGCTGATCTAGATGAACTCTCTACTGGGTAGCTTTTTTGTAGCTGAACCCTTTACGCAGTAACTTGTTTGTAGCTGAATTCTCTACAGAGTGACTTGTTGTCTCTACAAGGTGATTTGTTTATAGCTGAATTCTCTTCGGTGTGACTTATAATGTTCTGAATCTCTACAGCAACATATTTGTAGCTGAACTCTCTACAGGGTGACTTGCTTGTAGCTGAATTGTCTATAAGATTAACTGTTTGTAGCTGAACTCCCTACAGAATAACTTGCTATGTAATATAATTCTATAATGGAGTAAGTTATAAACGGCCTCTTCCTGGCTATCTGCACTTCCATTGGAGCAGTATGGTTTCGCCCTTCATAAAGGTGAATTCATTGATGCCATCTGTTTACGTTATGGCTTTACACCATCATTGTTATCATCGCACTGTGTGTGTGGTAAGGATTTTACCTTGTCTCACGCCCTTATAGCTGCCCACATGGTGCCTTTCCAATTATCCAGCATAATGAAGTACGAGATTTGACTGCTAGTTTGATGACAGAAGTGTGCCATGATGTCCAGGTGGAGCCTCAATTACATACCCTGTCTGGTGAGGTTATGCACCACCGTTCAGCTGTGCTTGAAGATAATGCCAGAGTGGATATCAGAGCATCTGGTTTTTGGAGGTGCTTACATCATCGTACCTTTTTTGATGTTCGCGTTTTTAATTCTTTTGCAGCCTCCAATCGGTCTACCACCTTGGCTGCCACTTTTCGTAGGCATGAGGCTGAGAAGCGACGTGCTTATGAGGAGCATATACGCGAAGTAGAGCATGGTAGTTTTACCCCATTAGTTTTTCCTCCCCCAGTGGAATGGGGAAAGCAGCCACTACCACCTATAAGCAATTGGCTCAATTACTCAGTGAGAAGTGGAGTTCTCCATTTTCAGTGGTGATGGGCTGGCTCCGTTGCAGTTTGGGGTTCTCCTTGCTTCGCTCCTCCATCATGTGCATCTGTGGTTCTCAATCACGCTCTAAGCGTCCTGGAGTGCCCCCGGCAGTAGATCTCGCCGTCGCAGAGGGGCATCTACCAGTTCACTAACATTCCCTGGGCTTCTGTAGGTTCTTTTAGGTGTCTTTTCTGTAGGTAAATTCTTTCTTTTTCCCTTTTTATGTTGTTCTTCTAGCTTGTTTTCCATAGAGACATGTGGGTGGAAGGGAGTGCCATTAGGGCCAGAGAAAAAATAAAAAAATAAAAAACTTTCTATGGTAATTATTCCAGCTACAAACCGATTTTCAGCTCACTCGGTTTGCCTGGTAGGCGTGAAAACTAATAGTTTTTTAATTCATAAAAATCGATCGCGTAATTGTGACACAGGTTGGGTTTTGTGTCATATCTTGATGGCCTTTAACTGGATTCCTTTCAAACCACAAAAAGGCACTCCTACGATAGTTACTCCATCTACATAGCAATTTTCAGCTCATTCCTTCAAGCGGTTTACCCTGTGGGCATGACAGACCTTCGACCTTATTTTACGCAAATAATCGGTCATAACCCCGTGAATGTTCATTGGATTCCTACCAAACTTGGTACTGAGATTTGCCTTAATGAGCCCTTTAAGTGTGCCAAATTGCAGCCCGATTTGAGCACGCAGTCGTGTTTTATGGTGGATTATGCAAAGTGTGTGACAAGAAGTAGAAGAAGAAAAAAAAACGAAGAAAAAAAAATCAAACTTTGGCCGCTCATATCTCGGAAATGGCTGGAGTGATTTTCTTCAAATTTGGTACTCCCCTACCTAGCCGGCACTTCTGCAGCAACTTTGGTTTCAATCAGATGAGGAATCACGGAGCTACAAAAGTGTGAAAATTGCGTTTACTTTCTTCCTGTGAATACACTCACGGTGTGGCGCGCCGGCTTCTTGGGCCGCACAACACACTACCACCGTGTGTCTTGATAAATAAATATACTCATGGCCGGCTTCTTGGGCTGCATGACACACTACTATGTGTCTTGATAAAGCTATCATAATTTTCAGATTTGACTATATATTGAGGTAAATTATTCCATAATTGAATTGAGTTACTTGTGCAGTATGTAAGTATTGATGACTGACTGCACAACATTCAATTACTGAATACAGCACATAAATGTGACATACATGTGCATGAAGTGTTTATTCATGTGATGTCATGAGGCCAGGGTTGGTAAGCAACTCATTTATGCATTGGAAACTATGTACTATTGTATGGAATTATAACAAGAGTATATACCACTTTTATGCCACACTTTAAAAGGCGCATAAATGCCATATAGCAATCAGTTATTTACCTTGTTGGATTCTCATTTAGAGCAAAGATATACACAGACAATTTATACCCAGCGATAGGCAATTTAATAGTCCAGTTGTACACAACATACCAGTTTCCAAGGTAGTAGTTTCCTTTGTAGCATTTGGCCAAAGACAGTGGTGTGAAGTTTTAATTATCAATGGTTGACGTCATTTATCATCCACTTGTTAACTTAAATTTTATACATCAGTTATTATCTAGTTTGATGTATTTTGCTTGTCATTCACAAAACTATATCTTGCCCATAGTACAGACTACTAGTACTAATTGAAATTCCACCAAAAGTTCAGGAAAGTTTTATGCTTGATTTTCAAAATACACTCAAATCAATTGCTAACAGAATGCACACTTAAATATTTTAATGTTTTTAATACATTCTAACATAAGGCCAGCACAGTAATCCTGGTGCCACTGGGAAGTGACGTAACTACGTACTTTGCTTACTGCCATATAGCAATTTAACCAATGATGTACAAGCTCTTTATCCATACATAATAACCAACAACTTCTGTTCACTGTACTTGCATATGAGTTATTTATCCAATACCGTACACAAGAAAATTTTGATGTAAGAAAAATTTGACGAATTCACTCTTCAGCAGATTAAAGAAATTGTAGACAAAGCCTGTACTTTTAAAGGCGCTTAAAAACATTTGACGAATTTAAATTTGACAAATTAAACCGATTTGTCAAATTCGTCAAATTTTTCTGACATCAAAATTTCCTTGCATATGGTAAATGCCTTACTCCTGAGTATTGCAACATATCTTCAATACTTCACAGCATATGACAAGCCTTCAAATGTTTAAAAACTGTGTATACCCTAGTTGATGGTGACTGAAAGTGAGTATAGTTTAAATTACATTGCTGATGTAATCAATTCTCCTGCTTTTTTAGATAGTCTCAAAAGATTCACTTTGTTTTTGAGCTATTTTTCTTTTGGTATCTCCATTGTTCATCATCTCCAACTACCACAGCAGGTCTTTCCATCTTCTTTGTTCACTTAAATGATTCAAAATGGCTGTCATTGTACAGCCACTAATCCATCATGGTTAGAACTACCTTAAACAGTACAAAAAACACAAAATTTAAGTCCCATCACTGGGCCATCAGTGGTGACTTTCTCACAAGCAGATGCGTAAGTGACAGTATTCCATTGGGAAGAGTGATTATTCCAGTAGAGTTAATCACTAGAGAATTGCATCCTGTCTCTTTTTAGGTTGAACATCATGTGTAAGATTCAGTATGTGCTACAACATACGGATAAAGTTCAGTATGCTACTAATACCATTTTCATGCCAAGAATAAGCATATACAAACTACTGTAAGTCTTAAACAAACCTCTTGTCAAACTAATAAGCACTAGCATATACAAACTACTGTAAGTCTTAAACAGACCTCTTGTCATTCACCAACAGTCCAACATGATAGAAATTGATTTATATTGCTAGGACAATGAAACAAGCTTAGAAACAAGGCAGCACAAGGTACAGTTTAGTGTTTCGAAATTCCATATTTGAATCCGGATTCTATATGATGGTAATAGACATTGAGTCGGCTGATAATAGATGTTGGTCGATAATTGATTGCTAATGATAGCACTATTATCAGTGCTCAGGAATGCATTAATGAGAAACGGAGATGGCATATCAACCTTAGAAGGATGTGTATTTTTGATATGCTACCTCCATTTCTTGTTAATGCAGCATTCCAGAAATCATCAGATATCTTTGATGAAACTTTGTTATCTTCTCTGCTAGCGCTTAACAGAGTGGGTTTTAGTTTTGTGATTAATGTGAAGTTAAGCTGTGGACTGGTAGTTTGCTGTTTTGTTGAATGAAGAGAAGATCACAGTTTAGTTTATATATTGCTGTTTTGATTAATGTTAGACACCTTGCAATGTCACATATAGACATAGTGTGGCACTTAATTAATTAATTAATGCATTTAGCCATTAGCATTATAAATATATTTGTGATTTTAGTTTATTCATGGAATCATTATAAGCAATTTTTGTGCTACATATTTGTGCACCCACAATTGAAGCTCTCTGTAGACAATATGCTAACTTTTGGCCTCGATATATCACTTTGTCGTTATTCTATCCACAATCAAAATATAAATACACTAGTGAAGCATTCCTGAAGTTTCTCACACTTAATTATATTACACTGAAATTTACCATTTTATTCGCATTCAGTTCTAAAGAATAAATTCGTTCTAAGTTTAAAAATACATCTCAAAGTTTGTCAGTTGGATTACTATGTGTCTGTATGTTATTTTTGATCTCGTTTCAAACAGAAAGAGGACAGTTTGTTTCTCACTGAATGCTTACCCAGAGTTAGATTTACTTGTGTACATGATTTGGTGTTGCAGTAAACTTGTTCCTACATGGTTTAATCCTGTCATGACCAGTGTACATGGGTGGGTTAATTAAGCACACTCTGTACTAGATGAGCTGGAATGTGAAACTGTCTGCAAATAGTGGTAAAACAGTTTAGTTTGGGTTAACGATGGCCTTTTACATACCTCTAGGCTTGCCTCCCTTTACAATGTGAGTTATTTTGAGTTTGAGTTCTGTGGTTTCTGAAATAATTATTTTGTGGATATACAGTTACAGTAGGACCTCGTTTATCCGGACCCCAAGCATCCGGACACTCGGTTAACCAAACGGGTCTAAAGTACTGCACATGACTAATTATTGAAGGCAGTTATTGGCTTGCTAGCTGGAGGGCAGCCATTCAAAGACATTGGCATGTAATTAGATGGATTGATGATGGTTTGGTTGTAATCATTGATTAATTTGTTGATAGTTTGGTGGTGACCACAGACCAAACCCTAGCAGACAGTAGGGTAACCTACTTGTATTGAAGTGCTAAGTGCTCTTATTGCAGGGTTGACCATTTAGTAGCATTGAGTACCATCATTTAACAGGTATATAGTGAATGAATAAGTGACTGCATTTATGCATGCACTCATGGATGATTCAAAGTTACGGATTATCCAAAGTTATGAACAGGGCTTGGCCCCAGCGGGTTCAGATAAACGAGGTTCCACTGTATACCACATTTTGTCCAGCATGTGATGGCCTGGGAAGCCCCACTTGCATGCAGCTGCTGCATGCAGTATAGTCCACTTATAACTTAACATTTCTGGCCTTGCATGTGCCACGTAATCATGCAGCATGTGCCATGTAGCCATATTGTATTTGCCATGCAGCAATGCCACATGTGCTATGCAGCAATTTTATGTGACACACACACACGCACACACACACACACACACACACACACACACACACACACACACACACACACACACACACACACATGGCAATATGCCATGCATGTGTAGCATTCCATGCATGATGGCACTAAAGCACTGGCCCTGGGTGGACTCAATTTTAAGTCAAAGTCTGTTGGGCTGATATAGCATTATATTACAAGTTTAACAAAAAATTAGGAATTTTAAGTTCGATTAGAGATCACCTACATCTGCAGATATACTAGTCAACATTTAATCCCTACTTCAGTCTATGTAGGGATTAAATGTTCACTAGTATATCTGCAGATGTAGCTATAGGTGACCTCCTTTGTTTCCCTGTTTTTTTTTCTATTCTTAATTGAATTTACAATTCCTAATTTTTCCTTATACTTGTTTGTTTACTTTGTAACATCATTATGACTGGTGAGCCCAAGCATAGAAAGGATGGTGCCAGAGTTAATGTTTTCGTCTGAACACGGACCTTAACTATCAATTACTAATTCAAAAGTGAAGTGGCCATTATGCTTCGCTTTCACCCATTTTCAGCCTGTTACGTAGTGTTACAAATTAAGAGAACGGTATTAGAAATACCTTTGCAATCAATGCAGTCACCACGGAAAATACAGACAATTCCCATTTACAAACATAGGGAAGCCATGCATCACGCTATCATGAATTGACACCTTCAGCTATCAGCAAAAAAGAAATGGGACACAAAGGAGGACAAAGGTAAGTCCATGGTGCATGCATTGGTATGCCCAAAGGCACATTTCGGGAAGAAATGAGATAAAACTGTGAAAAACTCAAGCCAGTAGCCTTAGCCGTTATCAAGTTATGCTTGCCTGAAGGCATCAGGAAGGCAGGTAGTTAAAGTTGGTCAGTAGAAAATTCTATTGAATAAAAATTTTTATAAACTTTTCATAGCTGTCTATTAGGAGCATTTAGGGTTTTTTGGGCTTGGTTATACTTTACCAATACTGCCAAGGTGCCAGGATGGTATTGTGAAGCTGATATTTTTGGTCAAAAATTCATGATCCCTAATATTATGATACTATAGGCATATGTGACTGGGCCTGCGAAAATAGGGCATGTGGGCACATGATTTTTGCCTATTTTTTCAAACTTTCATCACTCATACCTTTTGGTACCACTATGCTATAGCAATGTCATTTTCAGCTCTTAGTAGGCTTTATGACGCAAGTTACAGAATGCAAATATTCTGTTCCAGTACTGAGATATGACCTGTAGAGTGACAGGGTGTATTTTGTGCCCACATTCCCTATTTTCGCAGGCCTGGTCACATATGATTTTAGCTGTGAACTGTTAACTACACTTCATCACTTTTTCCTTTATTGTTGTCATCGGCATTCCTGCCCTCAAGCCTGCCATACTGTGAAGGAGACTTCAAATTTAGCAAGCTGCAGTTCTCTTCTTGTTACAGTATAACTTATTAATGCTATGTTGGACTATACACTAGTGAATTAAGCAAAATCCAACTGCTGTATTAAAGAAAATGCTTATTTCATTTGAGCAATATACAGTATGTACATTACCTTTAATCCAGTACAGTACTTTGTGGCAGTTGTAATGTTGAGACATTGATGCAGGTTGCTATTAAATATTTGAGTTGTTGGTATGGTTTAATAGTTGCTGTACATATAGTAGCTACCCGCTGTATGTAAACTTTGACCTTTACCACTTGATATCAGTAGCTAAGATGCAGTACTAATGTAGCACAATGTTATGAATCAAACATTTGAAGTATTAAAGCATTAAAAGCATTAATTCTTTAATCTGTGGGGTGCAACTTGGACTGCTAAAGCTACTGTTTGTGCAAGTTTAGTACGACCTCTACTGGAATATGCAACGTATGGAATCCTCATACTTCCAAGGATCAATTACTTTTGGAGCAAGTGCGGCAAAGAGCTGCTTGATGGGTATGTGTGCTAGTTGTTGGACCCCTACCATCAGAAATTGGTCAAAATTATCTGCTGAGTGTAATACAGAACTAGCTTGGCCAGACCTTTCTACTCACCTTAACTATGTGCCTACTTTACAATATTATCAATAAAAACCAGTCATTATCATAACCAAAATTTACCTGCTAAAAACCATTCACTCTGCTTAATTTGAGTGCAACCATCATTTGTTACAAATTTTTAGTTTTGTGAATACTGTTTCTATTTTATCTCTCTTCTGTTTTCCAGTGTTTTGCCTGCTCTTTATCATCACCTATCAGTGGCAGATCCAGAGCCCAAAAGATCATACAAAAGATCAGGATACTCTAATAGAGCAGTTAGTTAAATACTCTAATACAACATTCAACGCATGTACATACATTCAACGCTATTAAGAATCCTCCACAGTTATTGCTGAGTGTGAAAACTTACATCTGCAGTACCAATCTATGGACACACGGAATGGAAATGCATACTCCCTGCTTTATATAGCTACCTACTACCCTGGCCATGATGCACCCCTTTGAGCCTTTAATTTGGTGAACCCCTGTCTCTGACAAACAAATAAATACGGTGAAACCTCTATAATCCGATGCTCTTTGGGATAAGAAAATTGTGTCAGATTAGCAAGGATGTTGGATTATTGAGGTGGTATTACATATAAAAAGACCCCAAAACAATGTCAGATTATAGAGATATTCTGGATTACAAAGGTGTTGGATTAAAGAGGTTTCAGTGTAGTATATTGGTAAAGACATTGCTGCTACTGGTCCTGTTGTAGACCAGGGCCAGAGGAGGGAAAATTGAGTTGGTCAGGCCATTGTATATGTTGAAATTGCTACTACACCCTGTATATATACATGGTGTTGCCAACGAGAGGAGTTGCTGCACAGTGTGCAAAGCACACTCTATGAAGTGCGAAGAACGAACATTCTAGGGGGGGTCTGGGGGCATGCCTCCACAGGAAATTTAAATTAGACACTCAAATATGCAATTTTAGTGATATTTCACTGCTAGTGTACAATATAAATCTCAAGCCTATCTGTTGTTCGTCAGACTTTCTATACTATGTATAATAGGTAGGTAATTGTGGACTTGACGTACAAGGGACGCAGCATGAAACTTGCTATATGGCTCAGCTAGTGTACAGTTGGTAGCAATTAGAAGTTCAAGGGGGTCTGGGGGTGCAACCCCCAGGAGCTGCAGAATTTTTGCAATTTACAGGCTTGAAAATGCCTTGAAATTGATGCGAAATTTTAAGTAAAACTAGCTAGTACTGGTAACTTGCAACTTTCCCCCCAAATTCACAGGGAACCCATGCAGCATGGCCACCTTATAGAACAGACAGCTACAAAAATGCAGTGTACTACTATACTGGTTTGTATGCAATGAAGTGAACGGATCATCACATAAATATACTGGTGGACAATCACAAGATCAATCACTATTCGAAAATGGCGCGATGTGGAGTGAGACTGTGAGTTTGCTCAGTATCTCAACAGGATGAGTGGATAGTTGAAGAGGAGTGATTTCTACTCAAAATCTCATCCAGATGACCACTAAGGTAAGTGCGCCTAATTCCGGACAGTTCCTAACTCCTGACACTTCCAATGTTTGGCGTCATATCTCCAAAACTATCAACAGCATTTACTTGAATTTTTAGGTGATTAATGCTTCATATACAAAGATGCTAAAATCAGCTTAAAAGTCCTGCTAGTTTTTCTAAACGAAGTAATTATTTATTGCAGTGTGTGGCAAAATTAACAAAAATTCTTTGACAATCGCTGCTTATTTCCAACTCAAAGAGTTCTCTGGCTGATTTTAATATAGTGCAGAGGGGCAACTATGACTTACCACTGTACCAAGTTTTGTTTGCAAACAATCAGCCAAACACTTGCTATGGACAATTTTGTAAGAGCCAGTCTCATTGAAGCTGCATAAATATTTGTGTAAATACACCATAGATTTGAAATACCCATAACTCGGCAACGAAAGGTACTATGACTCTCAAAATTGACTATAAGGTGGGCAATAGATGCAAGTTTAGTGTGGCGGTGTTTAAAATTTGAAATCAACTTCGGAAGTGCTGTATCAGGCATGATAAAAGGTGTCCAGAGTTAGGAGCATGCACAAAATTTACACATAGTTGAATTTTGGAGCGCAGCTTCTCGACGAATGAAGATATTTTGATGAAACTTGCAGGACTGATGCACCATAGGATAGGCTTTATCACCATATTTTAAGGATTAGGTAATTTGCTTGCATGGCGGAGATAGAGCACCGAAAGCAAAAACTGTCAGGCGCACTTACCTTATATAATGTATAGTTGTACAGCTTCCTTCTGCGGAATGAGGTGCCTAGTTTGTCACTGCCAGCCCTTCCCCCAGTAAAAGAAGCCAAGCCAAGAAATGCTAATGATATTTTATGAATATGGATTGTGATATAAGTGTGCTGGTTTAGAATCAAAGGTACCTGCCATACACGTGATAAATGCCAACTGTCAGCACATGTGATATGTAGAACCTACAATCATTTCTGTACAGAATGATGTAAATTCTATGCTGTACTGTAAGGTAATTGGAAGTACTGAACGTGTAGTTTTGTGCTTCAGTTAGGCTGAGAAACTATAGGTAACTACTCGTGCCATGCATTTTCAATGACATCTGAAATTTACGTGTAGATATGATCGTCCAGAGATTGCATGACGTAATATAGTTTGAGCTGGTCAGCTAGTTGGTCTAACTCCAGATTTTTGGTCCTGCTCAGGCCTGACCAACCGGACCGTCTCCTCCAGCCTTGTAGACTAGTGCTGGTCTCAAGCATAAATTTAGCATTTAACCATACATTCATGAATAGCTAACATTGTTCTTCCCTAGAGTAATGCATCACAAGCTTAACAATCATGCTAAGAGACCTGCAGTGGAACATGTGTGGCCATGGCCTTCTCTGGAGTGTGTATGGCTTTTGTTCTATATTTAAAGCATTGTCTTGCTTGTGCTATGTGAATAATAAAGTGCTGTACACTTGCCTTGATGCTAATATAGCAGTCGGCTTTGTCTTGTAGTATTTTGGCCACGTGTCTCATGCTTTGTTCACCTATGGCAATGCTTAACGTACAAAGATGTAATTAGTAAAGTGACATGGTATTCTTTTATATCACCCGCTATTACCACCAACTCCACTATGTGGTACCATGGTCATCAACAACGTATTACCAGATGAGTTTCTTTCCCAAGACCATTCATGACTGGAATAGTTTACCCACCAAATAATTGAATCTGACTCAATTAACTCGTTTTCTAATAGATTATCACGATTGTAATGGCTGGACCAATGATTAATAATTAATACTTTACTTTTAGTTATAAGTTTGTTGTATGTACATGTATATAAATTGTAAATTTATGTATGCTCTGGAGCTGTAATGTTTCACAGCTCCCTGGGATAATATCAGCATTAGCTGCTTATCCCAGTAACAAAATCAATCAATAAATCAAACTTTTCCATGATATTTTTTTCAACCTTATGTACCACAAGCACAACCAAAAATACATCTATCGAATATACATGAGATATATGTAGTGAAATATACATAAATGTGGTGTGGTACTTATTTTCATTAAACATAATTATTTCAGTTCCTGTAGTCACCATAGTCAGTAATCCAGCTGGTACATCAGTTAGTGGATCTACTAACACATTTGACTATCCCATATTGAGTAGTGTCACTCTGACATGTATGGTGACATCAAGTGATGGTGGATCAACAATATTTCCAGTAACCAGAACACAGTGGAACACTACAGGATGTTTTACTAATGATGCTCGTAATCCAACATGTTTTCCTACTGGTCAGACAACACAAAATGTAACTGGTAATACTCTACTTGCAGAGGATGCTGGTACCATCACTTGTACTGTAACCATTGGTGGTGTTGACTATACCAGTGGACCATTAACACTTCGTATATCAGGTATACATGTAATACAAACAATTTATGCATGCACGTACACATTTATTTACATTATAGTAAACATGTGATCTCTGGTTGTATATTTTAAAAAATGAAGTAGGGATCCAAGCTATAAAGTAGTGGAACAAGAGATGAATGATGGTATAACAGCATAGCATTGTGAGAAAATCGGTAAGTATGCAATGCAGGAATTTCTCACAGAGCTACAGTGTATGCTGTAATTCCATCATTCATCTCTTGTATTACTACTTTTTATCACTTAGATCTCTAGTTCCTAAATATTCTGCTCAAGGAAAGTGTTGATATGGAAAATTAACACTTTGATATGCATGAAGAAGACAACGACCAGCCTGATAGAGATAAAAGGAAAGACAAGATATAGAGGGCACACACTCATCAGAACCCCTAAAGGCGCATGCCACTGGTGAGTTTGTTATTATGCTGTAAAATGGAGGCTGTGTGCTGTTTTGTTTGGCCTTCAGCCTTGCTACTGTGGTCAGGCTGGCATGCATTTGAAAATATGAGTATCAGATTTTTTAAAAAGTTCTGTATTTGGCTGCCTTTAAGTGTTTTTTTTGTTTTCAAGGTTCTATTTGATGTTAGATAGACTAATATTATTCTGTAAAAGTTGCTCAAGATGTGTCTAGGATAATTTTTAAGGTGGCATTTTATGCACCTTGCGGCACTTTAGGGGCGATCCACACTTAAACAGTACTACTATAAATATTGCAACTATGCTCTACAATCTGTTAGAATTAAAATCCTGTACTTGTTGCTTTGCTACCATACCAGGGCCAGAGGAGACATCAGGCCTGAGCTGGATCAATAATCTGGAGCCTGACCAACTAGCAAACCAACTTGAACTATATTACTTCCATACAATCATGTGCTAGTTATCTATGGATGACCATATCTACAAGTACATTTTGCAGATGTTGTTGAAATGCATGGCATGAGTTTGAAAATTTGAGTTTCATGGGTTTGAAAATTTGAGTTCTTCCTATTGTTTCTCAGCCTAGCTAAAGCACAAAACTACGCGACGGTACTTACAATTACCTTACAGCGCAGCATAGCGTTCGCATCATGTTGTACATTATGTAATGATTGTGGGTTTCGATTTATCATGTGTATGGCAGATGCCTTTTTTGATTCTAAACCAGCACACTTAAATCACAGTTCAATCTGCATAAAACAGTCTTCAGAATTTCTTGGCTTGTCACTTTTGGCTTCTTTTTGAAGGGCTAGCATTGATAACCTAGGTGCCTCATTCCTCGGCAGGAAGCTGTACAGCCCATCACATGGCAGCCATCTGGAAGAGATTTTGAGTAAAAAAACTACTCTTCAACTACCCACTCATCTGGTCAAGAAACTGAGCAAACTCTCTCACCCCACATCATGCCATTTTTGAATAGATTACGTCATGATCTGCTCAGACTATACTACCGACCGGTATAATATACTGCATTCTTGTAGCTGTGTGGCTTTTTTTTTGTAGCTGTGCAGTGAATTCACTGTATAGCTAGCTGCCTCAGTAATCAATAATAAATTAATCATAGACTAATTCTTCTATAAGGGGGGCATGCTGCATGAGCTCCCATGAAAAATTTGCAAGTCATTACTAGTTTTACTGGCTTTTAGCATTGTTCTGTACCGCAGGCGTATATCGTACCGTATGCATACGGTACATACCATATGCGTATACCTGTATGGTATATACGTACGCGTATGGTACATACTGTATGCGTACGGTATAATATAAAATTGGCAGTGGATGATGAATCGAAAGTCGGTTCAATTACGGCAGGGCTTGCTATTGAACCGACAGTAAAACTTAGACAAAAAAGGGTCACCAAACAGGAAAAAAAAACCCCACAAAACATGGCACAATTTGAGATGATAGCTAGCTATCTGGATCGGATCGGGTCAAGTGCCAGCAACATGAAATAATTAGTTTGACCATCTGAAAGTCTAATAACATGTATAATGCGATAATACTGCATTGCTGTTACAGCCCCACGCCTACTTCTTAGTCTGGTTCCGTCGACCCTATTTAGGTGCCTGAAAGGATCTGGTTTGTCTAGCATTACGGACTAGTGCATGAAACCAAAGCAGCAGCTCCTAATCGGTTATTAGATTAGTAGTTATACTTTTGTTAAACCCCATTAGCAAATATTAAGTACAGCATAAGACTCGGTGGCTTACTACTGCTATGCATAGCTGTACGCGTTACGAAACATTAAATGTGTTACACATCATAGTCTAGCTCAAGGTCTAGTTTCTACATGAGCCACGCCCACTTATAGAAACCATGTGCTACTATCTGTAAGTTTAGCCACACCCATCTATCAGTAGATGTATTGCTTTCTGTATAGACATGCATGAATCCATGTCATCTGCTGTCTGCAGAGCTATGCCTTCCAATTAATTAATATTTAATTTAGCTACAAATCATAAAATATAGATTTCATCATATGTATACAAGGACCAATCAGTGCAGTAACTCAATTCTTCCCTAGATCAATAAGACTGGAATTCACTCCCACCTGACCTAATCCAACAACAATCAGTACAAATTTTTAAGCACCAACTGAAATTATTATTACTTCTCCTACCAATCAGTAATCCCATAATCAATCATATTGTAACACATTTTGTATGCATGTTTCATATGTGCGTTAATCCTCAAACTGAGGCTGCACATTTTTGGAAAATAAAAATAAATAAATAAACTTATGTATATATTCATCACATTTCATTTCTCTCGCATGATTCAGTATGAAGTCACGAAATAACATTATCTTCTAACATAGCCAACACCAAACCTTTGCTCCCTACATGATATTGTTTCACCTGTATTTTAATTTGGAAAGTTGCTAGCTACATGCTGTGACTATCTGAAGGGTTAATTATCCCATGTATGTAAATGAGTTAGCTCCTTTTGTGCCTTTGTGTAAGCTACCCTTGTAGCTATATACATACAAACTATTCCTATATACATGTTCAATATCGTTTTACATAACAATTGTATAAAGGATCACATGATGTTAATAGTGATGTAGCTATATATTGGTACCATGCACCTGGCAGCGATGAATTATACGTTTGCATGCATGCATGGATGTGATGCTATCACGAAATACAGTTACTCGGCCTTCTCGTATCTCCTCTACTTCCTGTGCTTGGACAGCTGGAGAGGTGGCTATAAGAATGCTAAGTATATAAAGCACCTGGCTGCTGTGGAAAAAGTAGGAGGTGATTTCATTCCACTAGTTTGGAATCTTTTGGGACCTTTTGCACTGTCAATTATTAGATCCATTGCTGACTGTACCACTACTATTGGTGGTGAAGGTGACTGGGAGAATCTAACTTTTGTCGGGTGTTTAATTTTGGACAAACCGATCCAGGATGCAATTACACCAGATATTGGGCTCTGCAAGGTTTGGGTGATAAGTTTCCATTTTCCCCGTAGCTATAGTTGCATGTACTTGCTTATTATTATTTATAATTGCTCCCTCAAAATTGGTTGATTTTGCAACACAGTAACATTCAGTTTACTGTGCGTATTCAGTTTCGGGTTGCTCTATTATTATGATAGACTCGAAACTGCATGTAATGATTAACTACACGAGTAATTATAGCTAATTACAATAACAACAGCAACAACAATAACAATAATAAGGAAGAAATCAATTGCTATGCAGCAGCAGCAGCAGCTGGCAGCAGCAAAGTGCAGCAGTGTAGTCTTCGTGATCGATCAACGATCTGACTAGTCTGTAAGGCCTGCTGAAGGCAAACCTATAAAAGTATACATACATAGTCAATACGTATGTGGATTGTGGAACATGTAGTTATTATACGCATACGGTATATACCATACGTGTATGGCACAAATATTTCACCGTATGCGTATGATATACTGTGCGTGTATGGTATGTACCGTACGCGTACGGTACAATATACGCTTACGGTACAGATCAGCATCGATTTAAAGGCATTTTCAAGTCTTTCATTTGCAAAAATCTTGCAGCTTCCCCCCAGACCCCTTAATTTATCTTTTAATTAGTAGTTATGCAGTCATATATATAGCAAGTTTCATACTGTGCCCCCTGAATATCAGGTATACAATTATACCTACCTACCTACCTATTATAGTATAGAAACTCTGAAGAGTAATAAGGCATAGGCTAGGTGATTTGAGTATATTTATATTGCTAGCTAGCAGTGAAATATCATGAAAATTACACATCTGAGTATCCGGGGGACATGCCCTCAGATCCACCCTTAGAATTCTCGTGCTTTGCACTATGCAGAGTGTGTTTCGCACACTGTGCAGCTACTTCTCTCTCAGGCAACACCAGTGGGTTATATACAGGAAGAACAAAAACATGATTTTCCATGTTCTTTAATTCTAATAAAATGATTGTTACAATGGAGTTAATTCACTTTACCATGTAGAACAGGCCACATACCAAATTTTAGTACATTGCCACAGGCATTCTCAATAATATACAAATGGCCAAAGTTTCAAGTTTTTTCTTCATTATTTTGCACACTTTACAAAAACAATCCTATCGCATTGAAATTTGGCACACATAAAAGAGATCCAAAGGCAACGTTTTGGTACAAATTCTGTGAGAATCTGTACTATACTGGTTCTGAATTTGTACTGGACCTGTACTGGTGATTGTATGCATGTGTGATTGTTGTTTGTGTTTATAAGAAGAACAACTATTATTGATTGTCTAGAATTTACACCTTAAATCAAAATCAATATTAAGGTCAATCACTAATTTGCAGCCATTTCTTGGTTGCCAAATTCTGATTCCACATGTTTTTAGCTGTATTTCATCTTATAAACTGGAATGTGTACCCACAGTTAATCATAGGCTGGTTTCTTGAAATTGTTTCCCGAAATGCATTTGTGTGTGTTCCTACTGTCAATATCAGTCAGTCTGCAGACTCTGCATCCATGTAAGCAAATGCTTCTATGTTTAAAGCAGCTAGAGACATGATGGTTGATTGTACATGTACTAAGTGTCCACACAGTAGTCAAGCTGTGGCTTCTTGTGCCAAGTAACACATTTTGAAGATGTTTAAAACGCTTTCTCCAATTGACTTTATGGACATTAATGACCGGAAAACTGCAGAGCTGACCCTGTAACCTACAAATAACAGATTGCTTAGAGTTGCTGGAGATAAATATACAAAAATTAAAGAGTTGCTCTGCAGCTTAGAAGTATCACCTTTATAACTAGGTTGCTTTGATCTTTTGATCTAGATTAGTGTACGAATCTTAGGTGACTTTTATTCCGTGTGTAATTGTAGTGTATACACCAAATTTTGTTATTGACAACATGTAAACATGATTATTATACACATATTATGTAACCAGACTGTGAGTCTTGATAGTGCATTTTTCAAAATTTCTGGATCTGGAATTTTTTTCTGCAGTTTTAGTTACATGTTTCTGACTCCCTGTATTCACAGGCTTTAAGCCTACTCACAGGTCTCTACTTGGATAGCGTTTACAGAATAAAACCATATGCTGGTGAGAAATCGATGTTCTTGAATGTAGAACAGATCTCAGATCCCAGCTGTTGTCACATGCCTAGACTGCATATTGCTAGGGCTCTCACAGGTCCCTAGTGGGATAGTATTCACAGAATAGAAATTCAATATCCATTATTTGTGTTACTATGGGAATGAATGGTAACAATGCTCTGGTGAAGTTTCAGTTTCATAGGCTGAGAAATTTTGGATTCACAATGTTCAATTTGTATGAATTACAGGCACTTAGTAAAATAGTTATAACTTACGAATGCAGTGATATAACAACTTCTACCATTGTATTTGTCATGAACAGGTAAATACTACATTTCTTTTTATTGTTGTTGTGTAGACAAAACAGATGATATACAGGTTTTTGCTGTTAGAGAAGAGAACAAAGCATTTAAAAATATGTGATCTTTTGTACCCATTGGTTTGTGCTATTACGTATGTCAGATTTTTTGCTGATCTGGTCACATATTTTTAGCACAAATTTTTTCATCATTTACTACTTGTGTACATATTAGGTATTGCGATGTTTAGACCAATGATGTTTATTACTAGTAATCGAATAAATGACTACTCATTTGTTAATGAATCATTTACACTTAATCAAAATACAATTTTTCGTTGTGCTACTGGACTGGGACCTTCTGGTGCTAACAACAGTACTGACCTGGGTGGATGGTACTTTAATGGAGCTCAATTACCTGTAGGAACAAATTGCAATGGTTCTGTATTTGATGTACGGGCAGAAAATGAAAGGAACTATCCAGGAGTAATCAACTTATATCTGTGTGGAACATTCACTACTACTGAAGAAGGTGTTTACTCATGTATCATGATGAACAGTTCAATGATGAACCAGACCTTGAGGGTGGGTGTGTACTTTAGTGGAAGAAGTGAGTCACTTGATATGTACCCCATCACCTCATTTTTCATCTCTCTACACAGCTGCTCCAATGATAGACCCTTCATCATTATCTTCTTTAGCAATTGATGTTGGTTCTCCCCTCACATTGTCCTGTACCTCACGAGGTTCTCCTCCAGACACATTCACATGGAGGAAGGATAGTGGTCCAATTATACAGTCCACTAGTATCACTACAGTGACTCATACTAATACTAGTGCAGTGTTCCGTGCTGACTACTCCATTAATAGTGTTACTACAAGTGATAGTGGAACATACACATGTACTGTGACTAATCCTATTGGAAATGATAGTGAGACCATCACTGTTAATGTTGGTAAGTTCATCTTCAGTCCACTATGCGTATATTGTGACAAAATGCTAATGGAACATATGAATTCATAACTTTGGTTGACATTACCAGTGTTGTAAATACAGTGGTCCCTTCATTATCTGAACCCATTGGACACTAGGTGTGTTTGGATGAATGAAAAAATAAAAAAACCATACATTTGTATACAGAGCGCAGTTAAAATAGGACATACACTTGAGGCAAAATACTTTAATAGAACAGTAACTTACACAGTTTGGACAGCAGAACGTTCGGATAATTGATGGTTGGATAATGGAGGGACCACTGTATGTGCTTTTTAATTACAGTCAGACATTAAATACTGGTGTGTAAATGGAGCCCATGCTGGTGTCTTATATATCCCCCTTGAAAATTTAAAAGTATAGCTATATGCCTAACCATGCTAGCATATAGAAATATGAATCCTTTTATGGTCTTATAGTGTTTTTAAACCAGATGTGTGTCATGGCTGGTGTGGGCATACCTGTTTTTTTTTTTTGGGAATTATTTTCTGAAAAAAAAATGATGCGGTTATGCTACTTCTAAAATCCATGCAGGTGCCATGTAACTAACTGTAGCTGGAATCAATCAACAATGTATAAATATTACTAGTTATAGGCTTTTGCTATGTAATAATGCATACAAAATTATTAAATTAAATTGTATTTCATAGTGAATTATTTTGTAATTCTCTCAATTATGTTGCTGTGCACTGCTAAGGAAGTGCTATTCAAACAAACAACTTTAAGCAATACAGAAGTATCTTCTCAACTGTTCATCTATCACTTCTATAAAGGCTGCCCTTCATTTTTTGTTTGCATACATAGGGGACACATCCCCTTTCTAATCAAAGAGATATGCTTTTCCTGGTAGTCAGTGAGGCCTGTTACGAACAAAGAAGTGTCTTCTCAGTTATTCTGTACATTCTCTTGCATGTTTTCCTATTCAAATTCTTTAGCCAGCACTGTTAGCTGCATTATAGTGCAGTGTAGTTCTATGACCATAGGATTAAAATTACTCCACTCGAGATTTCCCCAATCTTCTCTCTAAGTGCATAGGGATAGGGATTATTCCATCAGTAAGGTAGTTGTTGGCAACCATGCATGCATATCTTTCATATATTGTGACATAAATTTCCAATTTATTTGAAATCTGCCCAGACTTTGAAATATGTACTCTTTGAAATTTAAAAGCTTCAGAATTCAGATTTTGCCTCTTGTGCAAAATTTTCCTACTTGAAAATAATCTGCTATATGGTATATTAATATTTTGGCATGTTGTTTCTGTGCCAAGTATAATATAATACAAGCTCTACTATCTTCTTATTGCTAGAAGTGCTATTTCTTGGTTTTCTGTGTTGCATTTTTCTGTGTTGCATTTTTCTGTGGGTCAATAAGCAAAAGTCCTGGTGTTGTTTTTAGTAATTGGACTAGGATTCTTGGTAGTAAATCATGATTTTGTTATAGTGATGAAATTATAACATACATTACACGTTTTGCTATTGAATTTATCACCTTTACAATTGACTTTGTCCTGTATGCATAGATTTGCAATGGAATTGTTGCCTTGGCAATTAGCACTATTATATGTTTGTTATATTGGCCGAGATAGAAGCAAACTTGTTATAGTTGGCATACAGCTGTGATTGTACGTATGCAGCCATTTATAAAGTTGAATAAACTTTGGATCCACATGCACCTGATGGCAGAATTCCCATCAATAATGAACAACAGTGATAGGAATCCATAGTGTAAGACAATTTAGTACTGAAAATTAACTACTACACTCTCTTATTCAACACACTAGTGTTGAAAAGCAAATAAAATTCAAGTCCAAATACAAGCTCTTGTCAGTTTCATTTCAGCTGGTTCGCATAATGTTCTTACCCAGCCAGTTGCTCACTGATCAGTTGTAATGGAATTTCCTGCTAATGTAATAAATTTATTGCATACCAAATTTAATTGCCAAGGTAATAATTTTATTGCAAAGATGCATCTATAAAAAGTATGATTATTCTATCCCAAAAACAATGAATTCTATTGCAAACGGGACAAAAGTCATTTAGAAAGGTAACAGCAAATTCAGTAGTAAAAACCTGTTGAATTATCCATGCATGTACCATACTGTATAGTGGGGACCATGGCCACCAAACTGGAGAGTATTGGTTACACATAATGAAATCCAATGATGCGTTCAAAGTGACCCCAAGCCTTTTCAACCAGTTTCTATGTGTTTATTGACTGAATTTCTGCTAACTAACTAACTGCCTTACCGATGCCTTCACCAAGCATATTAAATTTTGGTTATAGCTACTGGCCTGGTTTCTTTGCTATTCAATGTTGCTTTAGTCTGAGACATGCATTTTCATTAGCTATAATCATGCATTTTGGAGTTCTAATGTTTCCGTCAATGAAAGTATATTCACAGAAACTGTATTAAAAGCACTTTCTTTGACAATTACGAAAATATTGCCTATATAATGGAACTTGTAAGGATTAAATATATTTATTACTATTTATTTTTCACCAACTGTTGAACCAATGTTAATGCTTTAATATATTTATTTACAGTACCTCCATTTGACATATCACTACCTGGTCCCATACAAGGAGCTATGGTGGGTAGTTCCAAAATGATCCAGTGTACAGCTATTGGAATGGGTTTAAATTCAGTAACATTCAATTGGATGGGACCTGAAAGAAACACTCTTGCAAATGATGATAGAGTAATCGTCACTGATAGTGGTTTAATGAGTACTGTAACTTTCATGTACCTGATGGAGGGAGATGAGGGTACATACACATGTAATGTGATGTCATCAGCTGGAGCCAGAAGATCAGAATCAGTTACAATTGAGACTCTTACAGGTAAATCATGATACACTGTGGATTCATTGTTATAGTGACGATATCATGCAACTGCCACAACTATTTTATTTTACAGTACCCACTCCCAGTACCGTGACTGTTACTTCCCTCAACCGTCAAATAGTTAATCAGTCACTAACACTGGAGTGTAGTGTAACTGCTGTGAGAGGTATCACCAGTAGAGTGGATATTATATGGTGGAGAGGTAGTATGGTATTGATGAGAACAAATGATACATCACCAACTGTGATGGACAGTTCACTAGTATACACAGACACTTACAACATATCACAATTGAGCACAGATGATGATGGTAGAGAGTACCAGTGTGAGGTGGTGATCAACACAAGTCCACTAGTAATGGCTAATGGTAGTATTACACTGAATGTGATGGGTAAGTAGGATACTTTGGTTACATTTTATTTTTGAAAATAATTTCATGTTGTACAGAACCTGGAGATAGCAGTGGTGGTTCAGGAGGGGCTGTAGCAGGAGGAGTCATTGGAGCTATCTTAGCTGTTGTTGTGATAACTGTCATAGTAGTGTTTGTTGTGTTCATGCTACGGTGAGGGAAAAGTGAATATGGGTTGTTGAAATTTAGTTTTATTAGCCATAGACGACATCATTCTCATTCACACAACCTGGTTGATAAACCTGAGAAAGGTAGTGCTCTTCAGCTCATGAACGAGGAAAAAAAGATACCAGTGTTACGTAAGAATTAGATGCGTGTGTGTATGTGTGTGTGTGCGTGCGTGCGTGCGTGCGTGCTTGCTTGCGTGTGTATGTGTGCGTGTGTGTGTGCAGTTATCATGTTTTCATAATAGTTAGACATTGAAACATAGGGTTCTATGGAATTTAGAAACTTGAAAGGTCCTGTGTTGTAGCACATGAGTGAAGCGAGGGCGCTACTACAGGGCCTGAGGGTTTCTAAATTCCGTAAAACCCTGTGTTTTGCATTGCCCCAGAGACAGGATCTATTGAGACATGAACAAGGGATCTACAGAATTTAGATACCTGTAAGTAGCCAATGAAATTTGAGTATTTCACCTTGCTGTGGTCTAAAAATGGCTTATACTATACCAATATACTTAGCTAGGTAGTTGTCATTAGTAACATCTGTGCTGTGGTGTTGTGTGGATCCTAACTGGCTGGCTTGTTACTTATGTATTGTATGTACTAAGCATTGTATCCCATAGTTTGGTAATGTATTTACCATTACTTAATGCATGTTGGGATCTCAACTTTCAAACTCTTCTTCATGAAATATCTACTATATTTTTTGCATCATTTTGTGATAATGGTATGAAAATGAAACACCATCTAATTTTTACAGATGGCAGCAGTTGAAAATATAATATATAAAATTATATATGAATGGTGTAGTAAACTGATCATGACATCAGTGATTATTGTTGTCACTGTCACTACAGGTGCCCCAATGATCATGGATATGCCATCACAATATTATGTAACAGAAGGTGTTGCTGCTACCTTCCCATGTTATGTGTCTGGTCAACCAATTCTTTGGGTGTACTGGTACCTTAACAACAGGTATGTGTACAGTACATTTTGTACTATGTAGTTAGTAATGGCAATTAGCCTTACAACATACTTCATTGTTAAACAGTTGTGTTCAATTCCCATGGCTAAATTGCATTCTGAGAATCAAACTTTACTGGATTATTATGTATATTACAGAGACATGACTAATGATGATGATGTTACTATATCTGAAGATGGTCAACTCACTTTAGTGAAGGCCTCTAAACGACATGAAGGAGAGTGGAAATGTCAGGCCACTAACTCTGAGGGGACCATTGAGCAGACAATGCAAGTGCTAGTCAAAATGTCTACTGTGGGTAAGAACAGCATTGGATCATTAGTGTGCATGCATAAAAGTGCAACCACTTATCCACTTAACTGATGGTAGTACCTCGCAAAAGTCAGCAGTGGTGGATTCAGGTTTAGGCAACAAGGGCAAATCCAGAGATTTGCTTAAGAGGACACAAGCAATAAAAAGTCAACATGCTCTAACTGGGGGGTCTGGAGGCATCCCCCCCACAGGAAATTTTAGCCTTCTTAGATTGAGTTTAGTTATGCACTATTTGAATTGCTGCATGTTGAAGGAGATACATACATTAGTCTCTATCATTGGTAATTCTAAATCTGATATGCGGTGGGCTGACAAACTGACATACATAACTACAGCATGAAAAATGCCACATCCAGCAATGTCAATCTACTTTTAACTATTCTGAAAAATTTTAGTCTCCAAATTTTATTTATATTGGTAGGCTCTAGCTGTCATACTGTGTTTATTGCAGAGTGGAAGGAAATCAGAAGTCATGAAGGGATGGATGATGCATTTTGTTTGCTTACGTTGATAAAGTATACACTATTACAGCAGTATACTTGAGTAACTGACTGTTCTATTAGAGTAGTTGACTGCTGTATTAGAGTATGGCAAATCATGAAAGTGAATCCCCTCATTGATAGCCTCTCATGGTGCTGTAGCAGAGTTAAATGTTAACCATATCATTTTAAGCATACTGCTAGTCACCATGCAAAACTATGTCATGTGCCAGCTCTGTAAACTGATTTCAAGTGAGCGCATTATTTTCAGGTGATTTCAGTTGACTGTATCTTCCTAGCATTAATGCACAGCAATGCAAGCAGATTACCCCACTGTATGCTAGGGTATGGCCTATGATCACCAACAACCAATTAGCCAATAGTTATCACCAAAATATCAACAAATTAACTAATTGCATGCCACTACCTTTGAATGGCAGCCCTCAAGCAGATTGCAGCTGGCAAGCTAAATAATCTGCAACCATTTCCCTTCTATTATTTGTTATGTGTCTCACTTCAGATTATCTGGTTAACCAAGTGTTCCTGATTTGAGGACCAGATAAATGTGGTCCTCTTGTAGATTAGTAAAGATATAATCAAATTTAGTAAAATTTCTTTTTGCATTATAACACTGTGAAGTACTGAATAGAATCTGTTGTTGTGTACACAAGTTATATTATTTCTTGTAGAATATGGTGGTACTGAATCTTCTCTACCACTGCATGAGGTGGTGGATAAACCAATCCTTATTAATGAGTTTGAAGCTCATGTAGAAGCAATGCATCACAACTTTAATGTACAGTTTGAATCATGGTTTAAGGTATGTAGACTTATCTAGTTAAAAAACTTGTTTATTTTGTTATACACAGATGCTGTACAGTGGTCATGACATGCCAGTAACTGTGGGAACTAAAAAAGAACACAAGCCAAAGAACAGATTTGCCAATGTTGTTCCATGTATGAATGAATTATAACTGTTTTGGTAAACTAAGTTTATCAGTCAAAAAATAGTACACCAAGTAGCACTGTTTTTCCTTAATTGTTGACTAAACATACTTGACATCTCTTAACAACCTAATGTGTGTATACAATTTATGCATACATTTTGCTACAGATGATAGTAACCGAATAAAACTTGTTTCTTATGAAGATAGTGGAAATGACTATGTCAATGCTTCTCCAGTTGATGTATGTGTGTACATTGCTTTGAACTGTTACATTAAATGTGTCACTGCTAGGGTTACAAGAAGAGCAAGCAATTCATTGCTGCACAAGGTTTGAGATATATTTTTTGTTTGACTGTCTAAACTTGGTACCATATTACATACTCTAGCTCCTCTAAAAGTGTCTGTTGTTGATTTCTGGTCTGTAATTTGGGAAGAACGTGTTACAACAATTGTTATGCTGACTAACATCAAAGAAGGAGACAAGGTGGACTTGTTTGTATGTGTTACAGTAGTACTTTGCTAACATGGATGTTAACTGTTGCAGTTGAAATGTTTTCAATACTGGCCTGAAACTGTTGGTGGAGAAGTTGAGTTCACGCCTTTCAAAGTATCACTATTGGAAGAGAATAGATACACTGAGTATCTTATTAGAAAGTTTAATGTAACGGTCAGTTTGTATTACCACATATTAGACTACCATGTACTAGAATTACTGTATAAACCTGCAAAAATAGTAGCATAGCAAAAATACATAGCTAGTAGCATTTGAGAAGCAAGAATTTTTATTAAACATTTTCACAACTGGTTTATGTTAGGGAAAATTGTGTGTGTGTAGATGCATGTGCACATGTATGTGACCAGTTGAGCAAAATTGTAGCTTCTCTGTTGTGTAACTAAGGAGAAAGTTTTAGCCAATCATGTTCATGTATTAAATAGTCTTTGATTAAACTATTGGGACAGCAAGAAATTTGATCGATACAGCAACTGTTTGCAAATAAATTGCATTGCAGGCACTTAATTAATCAATTGTAACTCATGACTGAAACAGACTGTAAAAATGGGACTTGGTTCTGTGTGTTCACCATGAACTGGCAAATCCACCAAGATATAGTGCTTGTTTAGGAAATCGGTTCAAATAAAGAAACAGTTAGAGATGGGCAGTATTGCGTTTTTGAAGAACAGTATGGTATTGAGAAAAATACCTTGCTATCACTAAACTGATAATACCTTTTAATATTATTAATAAGATGGGTACATTAGGATTTGTACATTTACACTTATATTCACACCTGTGTTTGTAGTAAAACTTTCTAATAAAATGACAACTGTACTACAAAGTAAGTACACCGTAGAAGTAAAATCATTATAATGCAGGTGAATACTTTTACACACATAAGTTTGTGCTTGTCTGCAGCGTAAAAGTGCTTGCATGAGGATTGGCTTAATGTATGGCCACCACTAAACCACCAAAAGATATTGGTATTTTAGAAAACCACATTGATATCTGAAAATGCCACATTGATATCACCTCATTGAAAATACCACTAGCACCTAAATGCCCAACACTAGAAACTATGATAGAAAACTTTCTTTCTACTGCATCATAATCAAGCACCAGTAGCTCATGTACCCTTTAGTTTATGGAAACAAACATATATTCTTACTCTTCATGAGCAGGCAAATCTGATAGTGCATAGATTTTACTGATTCACCACTACAGGGTACATACCAGATGTGCATAATTTTTGTCAAGTACATTTATGTATTTTATAGCAAAATTTTGCTAATACAGCAGGTTTTTCACTCAGCCAATCACATATATGTTCACACCATTTAAGCTAGAAGATTTTATACTAAAAGTATTGATCAGTGAGAAATTAAGTGAGGATGTTTGAAGAAAAGCAGAGTAGCTACGCATTAATATATTTTCTTCAATATTGCTTATTAACAATGTATATAGAGGCCTGCCACATTAGCTGTATTAAGTTCACAGAATGTTGGCAATACAACAAAATCGTTATACAGGTCAACACACACGCACACGCACACGCACACACACACACACACACACACACACACACACACACACACACACTGCGTGTGCGCGCAAGGGGAATTGCTTATGCATACTTTTTCGCACAATACTCAGAAATTAGGAGAATCCTTTGATGTGACTCAATTTCACTACATTGTTTGGCCTGATCACGGAGTACCAGAATATGCTACAGGAATGCTGAGCTTTTATCGAAGGATTAGAGGTTTTCACTGTGCTACTAAAGACCCTATGCTGGTACATTGCAGGTTAGTACTTGTACAGACACACAAGATCATTGTGATTTTGTACAACAATACATGTGTTAAAGAGCCAAGCACAAATTGTAATGTTGTATGTTTTTGTGCATTTCATGACAAAATTTTTTGTATATCTCAAAATTTATTTTTGTGTATGACTGTTCTATTAGAGTAACTCAATCCTTTTGCAGTGCACAGATGTTTGCTTTAAAGTTAAGAGCTATAGTACTAAATCCAGTGAGCTATACGTCGATACTTGGAAATTTTGTACCTTTAAGTAAGCCAGACTATATATGTTGCTAGTTGGTAATAAAATTTTAGGTATGTATATAAATATTTTAATTTTTGCATACATTATTTTTGCAACAAAAATTACAGTATGACTACATAAAGAGGATTAAGTGCTAGAATATAAAGTATTAATTGATTTGGTTATTGTAGTTACCAAACATTAATAATGACTTGCTTTGACGTGATTTAAGCACCTTTGCCAAGTCTGATTGTATTTCTTGTACTACAAAATAAGTTTTGCGTTTGTGCAGACCAGCACTTACTGCTTAATTTTGCTAACATCAGTAGGTGTTAAATAGGTCACTATACTTGACCTTGATCTACTAGATTAGCATTCAAAAGCACATAAAAGCATAAAAGATCAAATAAAACATGTCTAAGTGATATTACAAAATTAGTTCTGGAAATATTGCTTAAAACTAAATTATTAATGTTATTGTTTCATACATTTAGTGCTGGTGTGGGTCGGACTGGGACCTTCATTGCTCTGGATATTGTTCTGAGACAAGTGAAGAATGAGAATGTTGTGGACATTCACAATGTCATTAACAAACTGAGGCACCAACGTCCTCAAATGGTGCAGACCCTGGTAAGCACATGTACATCTGCAACCTGCCCACAATTATCTTCGTGTGTAATTCACACATAATATTTTTATTTATGTATTTGTTGAACAGGAGCAGTACATCTTCATCCATGATGCTGCACTGGAGTTCATCACATGTGGTGACACCAGCATTGAAGCATCAGATGTGATGACTGCAATGGCTAAACTGAAGACCAAAGACCAAATGACCGGATTGACTGGTTTTGAGCAAGAGCTCAAAGTTTGTATAGACAATACATTCTCTTACTGACACTTTGTATTGATCTTGGTATCTGTAGTTATTAAACAAAGTCAGTCTCAGAGCTGAAGATGTGGTGTGTGCTGCTGCCAATACATTTACAGATAAAAATCGTCTTGGCCATTGCATACCTGGTATATTGAGATGATATACTTATCACGTATTTTTCTGTTTTATTTCAGTGGAGCGTTGCCGAGTGCCTTTAAAGCAGAGCTATATTAATGCCTCATATGCTGATGTAAGATGTATTCATATGCAAACATATTGTGGTAGATTGACTGTGTTTTACTATACAGGGTTACAAGCAGAGTAGGGCATACATCATAGCTCAGTCCCCAATAGCAAACACCATTAGAGACTTCTGGAAAATGATCACTGATAAACAGTGTGCAACTGTTGTAATGTTGTGTAAATTACTGGAGAATGATGAGGTCAACACAGTCAATAAGAATGATGTTACATGGTGTATAATCTTACAGGAGGTGTGTGCATGCTATTGGCCCCACACTGGTGTTCATTCATTTGATGATGTGGATGTTGAATTGACTAGTGAAAATAGTGCTAAGCATTTTACCACCAGATCAATGAATGTCACTGATAATCAGGTAAGATCATAAATTACAATAGACCCTATAGGTGACACCAAGTTTGGTTGTATCCCTCATAAATTGTAGTCACAAATACAAAACATGGCTACTGTTATCATACAGTATGGTAGTGTTGTATATTAGGGATCATGGAGATTTGGGTTTTCCTAGCCAAAAATTCACCCAAAAACCAGCTTCACAACTCCATCGTGGCACCTTGGCAGTATTGGTTAGGTATACCCAAGCCCAAAAGTGCCTTTAGTACAATCCTAAAGACTTCCAATAAATTGTTACGAAGCTTAAAAAAAAAAATATACAATGGAATTTTCTACTGACTAACTGCCTGTCTGATGCCTTCAGGCAAGTGTAACTTGATAATGGCTAAGGCTACGGGCTTGATTTTTTCACTGTTCGATGTTGCTTCGTTCTGAGACGTGCCTTTTGGCATACTACAGTACGTGCAATGCACGCATCATGGACTTACCTTTGTCCTCCTTTGTGTCCCATTTCTTTTGCTGACAGCCAAAGGTGTTGATTCGCGGTAGAGTGATGCATGGCTTCCCTACAGTACGTTTGTAAACAGGAATCGTCCATATTTTCCGTGGTGACTGGACTGACTGTTCTTCGTTTGTAACGCTGTGTAACGGGCTGAGCATAGCTGAAAGCGAAGCGTAATATAGCCGCTGCACTTACAAGGCAGTAATTGATAGTTGGGGGCATGTGAATCGTTGTATTGTTGTGGTGACTGGATTGTTGCAGAGGGACATCTTTTACTGTTTTTTGTCTGTAGCACTGTGTAACGGGCTGAACATAGCTGAAATCGAAGCGTAGTGGCCACTGTACTTTCGAAGCAGTTTGTGATAGCTGGGACGCGCGTTCAGGCGAAAACATTAATTCTGGTGCCATCCTTTCTTTTGATGCGGTATGCGTGGGTTCACCAGTCATAATAATGTTACAAAAAAAAGTAAACAAACAAGTTATAAAAGAAAATTTAGAAATTTAAGTTCGATTAGGGATCATAGAAAAAAGTAGGGAAACAAGGGAGGTTGCCTACACCTGCAGATATACTAGTGAACATTTAATCTCTAATTCAGTCTTGGTCTTGGGTATATATAGACTGGATTAGGGATTAAATGTTCACTAGTATATCTGGAGGTGTAGGCGACCTCCCTTGTTTCCCTACTTTTTTTCTATGATCCCTAATTGAACTTAAAATTTCTAATTTTTCCTTTAAGGAAATTGCATGAATTCTATTTTATTTGGTGGGTATTCTTACAATGGTACAAAACATTAACTTTCACACACTCAGTTGTTTGAATTTATTATACATAGTGTTTTTGTGTGGGGAATATGTGTGCTGTTGTATTATTACGTGCTATAGACAAAGAAGAGCCACCAGGTTACCCAGTTTCAGTTCCATGGTTGGCTAGCTCACACTCCCTCCAGTAATAGTGCTGAACTGATATCGATGCTTGAGGAGGTGCAGAAAGTTCAGCGTAGCACTGCCAACAAACCCATTGTTGTACACTGCAGGTACTGATAGCATAGTGTGTAGTTATGTGTTTGATGTATGTAAATTTTATACACAGCAATGGACTGGGTCGAAGCTCTACCTTCTGTGCCATTTATACAACACTAGAACGATTTAAAGCAGAGCAGTGTATTGATATATTCCAAGTAGTTAAATTACTCCGTATCAAAAGGCCAGGAGCTGTGGATAGTTTGGTGAGATTCTAGCAGCTAAATTAACTTATACCTCTACATTAATCATACTAAGCATCTAAATGCTGGAATTACAAAAGCTATCATACACCGTACTGTATATTAGGGATCCTGGAGATTTGGGTTTTTCTGGCCAAAAGTGTCACTCAAAATCAGCTTCAGAAGCAAAGCGTAATGGACACTTCACTTTCCAGTCAGTAATTGGTAACCCTGGACATATGTTCAGATGAAAACTGTATCTCTAGCATCATCCTTTCTTTTGATGTGGTTTGTGTGGGTTCATACCAGTCATAATAATGTTACAAGAAAAGCAAACAAACAAGTATAAGGAAAAATTAGGAATTTTAAGTTCAGTTAGGGGTCATAAAAAAGTTGGGAAACAAGGGAGGTCGCCTACACCTGCAGATATACTAGTGAACATTTAATCCCTAATCCAGTCTTGGTCTTGGGTATAGACTGATTAGGGATTAAATGTCCATACTGGTGTGGGGTAACAGGCTGGTGTACACATGAACTAGTTAGTTGCTGAAAATGAAATGTATAAAATGGAAAGAGAATATTTTGCTGTTTCTGCCAAAGAATATACTCTTCAAGAAGAGCTATAGTTGCTATTGTCAGCAGAAGTATGCACCGGCTGGCTGATATGTATACCAAGTCATTTTATGACAATTTTTAACATGATGTATGATTATGCTTTTCTTATATAAATCTTGTAGGGGATGTACCAGTTCATCTTTGAAGTCGTCCTGCGCTACATGCAGTCGTTTGAGACTTACTCTAATTTCAGTGTTTAGATGACTTCCTGTGTATATAGTTTATTTGATTTGTAAAACAGTATGTGACCAGATCTGCATAATCGCACATTTCTTTTATTACGTATTATTAATAATGTATACTTAGTTAAGTTACAAACGTGTACTACAATAGTTGTTACTTGCAACAATACATGGAGTTGAGACTTGCACTATGAATGGGAGAATTCATTGCTAGAAAAGTTTTTGTTGTATCACTTTTTCTTCACCACAGATGAAGATAAAATCAGTAAATAAGATCAGTAGTGTACTATTCAGTGTAACATGACCGATGCACATCTACTGCAACCAATTAAACAAAGTTTGCAAACTTTTCTTGAGTAGGCAAACAAGATATACAGTGGAACCTCCCTTATCCGGACCTCTATTATCCAGGCACCTCCATTGTCCAGACAGCCAAAATTGGTCATGTGGCTTGTAGTTTATTGACCATAATGAAGTTTGGTTTAGATGAAAGCATAAGGAGGGAGCCTAAAGGTTGCTGTTTACCTGTTTGGTGGCTTGTTTATTCTACTACTAATAACTACCACTTGGTTGCTAGGTGATAATGCATTCTTACAGCCCAGGGGAGTGATCATGAATGCTCTGTAGTGACTTCCCCTCTGCCCACTAAACTGCATAGCACTAACTGATAGCAATAATAACATTACTTGTATTTAAGTTAGTCACTTTAGCATAATAGCATGTTATTCTTAGTTACGGATATTTCTGAGATACGGACAGTAGTATGTACCAGACTGCCCGGATAAGAGAGGTTCCACTGTATTGAGGTTTTTGCCATTAGATACTTTCTTCACAACGAACAAAGTATTTAAAAAAATAATTTAACCATTTACTATAATTAACTGTAAAATTATAGGTTATTTGTAATTATTATGGGGTTTTACACATTTTTTGCTTATAACTGTGCATTTGGCTGTAGATTTTTGTAAATATTAAGACTCTAGCATTTATTATTATATATACTGGAGCTATTTTATTTTATGTCACATGCAACACACACACACACTAACTGTGCATTTGCACTTTTTTTTGTCAGTAATCACAGTAGTCAGGTACAATTGAGTATGAGTATGACAATACATAAAATGAACTTGCATACAAACTGAGGTGTATAAAGTCTACAAAAAGAGTCAAAGCTAGCCATAAGCAGCATGCAGTTTTGCTACAGCTGTAATATTATGTCCAAACCTCACAGAACTCTGGCAGCAGTAAGGGTATGTGCTTTTTATTACATGTCTTTATGCTACCAGCACAAAAATCTGTTGTCCCATATATTATCATGATGATTATTGACCCTTAATCTCTCAGCATCTATAGATTTTCCCATACATTTTTTTGCATCTAATTGAAATGTTGTTTTTTTTGTAGCTGACTATAGGCACCAGCCTATTATGCTATGCTGCAGTGCTCAAAATTTTTGCCTATTATGCTCATAATCATGCTCAATTTTTCTGCAGTTTCCATGTTTTGTTACTTTCTAATGGATAATGATAAATTTTTGCTTATGAATAACTAAAAGTTAACGCTCGTTGTGCATTAAGAATTTGGCTACATTGTAAATTATAATAATAGTCATGTCAAATAACTATGCTTCGCTGCGGCATCAACTGTTCTGTCCACCTTTTTCAGTGCCCGAATCAGTGGCATGTATTTTTGCTTACAGTATGACATAATTATTCTGCCTATTATGCTAGCACTATGCTTGATGCTTTCTGGCACCTATTATGCTCAAAATTATGCCAGCATAATAGGCTGGTGCCTAGCTGGCTAAACCACCCATTTGTATCAGTTCAGTAGCTTCTTTGCAAAAGTATGAAATATAATTCCATTATAAGGATCTTGTGTATACAAGATGACAATAACTTGCTATTAATATTCCTATTCTTTCACGCGCCAATGAATAACCTTATCCCAAGGGGTAGGACAAGCTCACGTGCTTGCGTAATGTGCATTACGTAATATTGCTTTGCCTGTGTATTTTGCCTAGGGGAGTCTACATACCAAATTTGAAGAAAATCGCTCCAGCCATTTCAGAGATACGAGCGAACAAAATTTCGTTTTAATTTCTTCGTTTTTTTCTTTTTCTTCTTCTTCACCTTCTTCATTTCGCACACTTCGCCATAAAACACGAATGCGTACTCGGATTGGGCTGAAATTTGGCACACTTAAAGGGCTCATTAAGGCGGATCTCCGTACCAACTTTGGTAGGAATCCGATGAACATTCACGGAGTTATTACCGATTATTTGCGTAAAATAAGGTCGAAGGTCTGTCACGCCTACAGGGTAAACCCCTTGGAGGAATCAGTTGAAAATTGATATGTAGATGGAGCAACCATCGTAGGAGTGCCTTTTTGTGGTTTGAAAGGAATCGGGATAAAGACCATGGAGATATGACACAAAACCCAACCTGTGCCAAAATTACGCGATCGATTTTTATGAATAAAAAAACTATTAGTTTTCGTGTCTACCAGGCAAACCGCTTAGAGCAACGAGCTGAAAATCAGTATGTAGCTGGAATAATCATCATAGAAAGTTCTTGCAGTAGTACAGAAGAATCGGATTACAAATCACTGAGTTATGATTCGAAAGGCAACTACGTGCAGCAAATGCGAGATCGAGATACTCTAATAGAACAGTCACCCTAATAAAGTATTCAGCTGCATGTATAATTTACACAGTTATATTACATTGCAAGTTATTCTGTAGGGAATTCAGCTACAAACAAGTCACCCTGTAGTCAGATCAGCTAGAAGAAGGTACCTAATAGAGAGTTCAGCTACAAAGAAGCCATCATGTAGAGAGTTCAGCTCAAATAAATCACCCTGTAGAGAATTCAGCTACAAACAAATTGCCCTGTAGAGAGATCAGCTAGAAGAAGTTACCTTGTAGAGAGTTCAGTTACAAAGAAACAATCATGCAAAGAGTTTAGCTGCAAACAAATCACCCAGTAGAAAGTTCCGCTATGAACAGATAACACTGTAGAGAGTTCAGTTAGAAACAAGTGATCCTGTAATTAGATCAGCTAGAAGAAGTCACTTTGTAGAGAGTTCAGCTACAAAGAAACCACCATGTAAGAGAGTTCAGATGCAAACAAATCACCTGTAGAGAGTTCAGCTAGGAACAAGTCACCCTGTACAGAGATCAGCTAGAAACAAGTCACCCTGTAGAGAGTTCAGCTAGAAGAAGTTACATTGTAGAGAGTTCAGCTACAAAGAAACTACCACGTAGAGAGTTCAGCTGCAAACAAATTGCCCTGTAGAGACAAACAAATCACCCTGTAGAAAGATCAGCTAGAAGAAGTTACCTTGTAGAGAGTTCAGCTACAAACAAATCACCCTGTAGAGAGTTCAGCTAGAAACAAGTCACCCTGTAGAGAGATCAGCTAGAAGAAGTTACATTGTAGAGAGTTCAGCTACAAAGAAACTACCATGTAGAGAGTTCAGCTAGAAACAAATCACCCTGTAGAGAGTTCAGCTAGAAGAAGTTACATTGTAGAGAGTTCAGCTACAAAGAAACTACCATGTAGAGAGTTCAGCTACAAACAAATTGCCCTGTAGAGACAAACAAATCACCCTGTAGAAAGATCAGCTAGAAGAAGTTACCTTGTAGAGAGTTCAGCTACAAACAAATCACCCTGTAGAGAGTTCAGCTAGAAACAAGTCACCCTGTAGAGAGATCAGCTAGAAACAAGTCACCCGTAGAGAGTTCAGCTAGAAAAAGTTACATTGTAGAGAGTTCAGCTACAAAGAAACTACCATGTAGAGAGTTCAGCTGCAAACAAATTGCACTGTAGAGAATTCAGCTACAAACAAATCACCCTGTAGAAAGATCAGCTAGAAGAAGTTACCTTGTAGAGAGTTCAGTTACAAACAAATCACCTTGTAGAGAGTTCAGCTAGAAACAAATCACCCTGTAGAGAGTTCAGCTAGAAACAAGCCACCCGTAGAGAGTTCAGCTAGAAGAAGTTACATTGTAGAGAGTTCAGCAGTTTAGCTGCAAACAAATCGCCCTGTAGAGAATTCAGCTACAAACAAATCACCCTGTAGAAAGATCAGCTAGAAGAAATTACCTTGTAGAGAGTTCAGCTACAAACAAATCACCCTGTAGAGAGTTCAGCTACAAACAAGTCATCCGGTAGAGAGATCAGCTAGAAGGATCACCTTGCAGAGAGGTCAGCTACAAAGAAATCACCCCGCTTCATCTTTTCTTCTTCCTGTAGTAAAGAAAAAATGACAGGTTAAAAAGCCCTAAAGCCGGCCATAGGCCGGCTTTGGGGTATACAAATACAAAAAGAAGTGAAATCTAATCCAAAACAGCCAAGCTGTAAAAAAAGAGTGCGACCCTGAGAAAGGCTATGGTGATAAAAGATGTGAAATCCAAGGTGGCGGCCAAGAAATGGCTGTGATGGTAGTAGGCTAATGGTAAAAATTTTAATAACAACAATTCAGGTGAATTTGGTGCCGCTTGGTCTTGGCACAAAATTCACTTGAATTGTCGTTATTAAAATTTTTACTATTAACCTACCATCACAGCCATTTCTTGGCCGCCACCTTGGATTTCACATCTTTTTTCACCATAGCCTTTCTCAGGGCCGGACTCTTTTTTTACAGCTTGGCTGTTTTGGATTAGATATATATACACCTTAGGTCAGACTGAGGAAATGGTAGATCAACTACGTTCAATTTTGGCTCAGCTGCAATTTAAGTACGAGATTGAGCAGTATGAAGCAAAGGGAATTCTATTTTCAACATATCTGTATGTTCCTGAAGAACACCCAGAAACCAAATCCATCTTTTATGAACGAGAAGATGAGGCTCATTTAATTAAGGTTTGTTTACACATAAGCTATTACGAAACACAATTTTGTACATGGAGTTTAAACAAATTTGAACCTTATTTTCATAATTTATATGTAAGAGCTAAGTTAGCCCCTTTCCAAAATTTTAGTCACCACTTTAATCACTTACTTTTTTGCAGCGTATAGCAAGCCATACCAGAAGTGGGGGACCAAATAACATCAAATTAGAGCGATTTGCTGAAGCTCTTTCTGATCTATCATCTGGATTGACATACCCAGCTTTAGTCGGGTCACGTAAACAGTCAGTGGTTGATGCAGAGCGTCTTTTTAGACCACAGCTTTCAAAGTTTATGACGAAGAAAGGATATAATGTTGAAGCTAGGTACATAGACACTGTACTCAACTGGAGAAGAGCTGGTGATGAACGAGGCGTACCAAGCTTGTTGCGTTCTAAGTACAACTACCAGATGCTCAACATGATGTTAGATGAACTAATGCCTTGGCACAACCATACTTATAATTTTGCTTTATTGGAAGTTAATAGGTATGTATTTTGTAATATGTAGTATTTTGAATCACTAATTGGTTTAATTTCTCTGGGTATTAAATAGTGATCTTATCTATTTTTTATAGGAGCTTGTCTGGTATATTAGGATTTTCTTGAGAGACATTGGTAGCAATGATCACCAATATTGAAGGCAGGGAATGGCATACGTGAGAATACAGTAATGAAAATCGTCACCTCAAACATCCGAGGGCCAGTAGCAGTGATGATGTAGAGTGTTTCTTTAGTATGATGAGAGATGCCATTGGACAGAATTTTACAGTCAACCAAGTGAAATTTGGAATCCAGAAGGTGTTTGGGGAGTTTATGAAGCGTGTGGATCCTGATCTCCCCTTTTATTATCCCACATCTTCTCACACACGCTACCATGAAGGACCTCTTCCTGACTTTGACCAACCAGCTAAAAAGAAGCTTATAAAACGAGTCCCTAGGAGAGAACAACCCACTGCTTTTGGAGCAAGACGTGCCACAATGCCAGTGAGGGGAAGTTTGTCAGTGAGGCCAAGATTTCATAATCTACCACTGAAACTGCCTCCCCCACCCACTAGCCCTGTTGTGTTATATGAACATTCATATGCTACTATTGATCATTCAAGAAATTAATAGTGATTAAATATCGTGATTTAACATAGATAAATTATCTAGTACTTGCAGATCGGTGTACTGTGGCACTCCACAATCTTCTTTTGGTAATGTTTATTCCTGCATAGTATCCTGGACCTGATTCTGTCCAACACAAAAGGTATTGTGCCCAGGAAAACTTCACATTTATAATGGCATCAGAGGCCCTTGCTTCATGAACGCTATCTCGGGCTTCTTTTACGATATATCCAATATGATGCCACTTATCTTCAATCCAGCATTTGAAAGCAATAGCTTTGGCATCTTTTGGATTGTCTGGCTCTGGAAACAAGTTAACTGGGACTTCTTGTTCATGATCTAGCAGTTGGCTAACTTTGCCAAGAATAACTTGAGCATGATCATCATATTGAGTACCAATGCATTTGAAAGTGACAGTGGAATACACTGGAGATTCTTCTGTATCACTAGATTCACTACAGTGTGTTTCGTCAAAGTCTAGGTCTCCAAATGAGGTTTCTGATATGTGGTTAACTGTGGACTCTGACACGTCACTCCATGTGGTGGAAGATTTAATCGTTCCACAGCCACGCTCAGCTTGAATTCTTCCTCCTGGGATTAAGAAAAAGGTTTTAACAATCTTAACACAATTCCCTAGTTTGAGCTGATCACATAAAACAGTATAGCGAATGTTGTACTGTATATAGACAGGTTGCCTATTTAGGGCGTGTCCCTTGTGTAACGCGAGAAAATGCGACTTTCCGTTTTACGCATGATTACAATGTTGGTCAAGAAGTCAACAAAAAACCCATTTTTAAAAATAGTTCGACAAACGTTTTTGGCTCTTCAAATGTACAAGATTAGTTAAAATTATCCAGTCTATCATTCTAAGTAGTAGCAAAGTCTTACAAAGAATGTTTTCAGCTAGTTTTATCGCTTTCCAAAAACCCGAGATTGAGAGAAAATCATCTTCTCGTTCAGCCTTCACCTTACACGCTGGATATGTTATAGCTCAAACCTTTCTCTATAACATACTTTCTGTTCTGAAGGCTGGCTAACTCTTGCTTGCTAAAGTTAACCGAAACGTTCATTTTCTCCAATAGCTGTAATACATTTTTGACTTAGCGAACTCGGAAAGTATGTGGAAAATTTACGGTAAAACGACCACGCCTTAAAAAGGCAACCCGTCTATATGAATTGTTGTTGCTCACCTATATTATTGTTGTCTCCTCTAAGAGCATTGTACAAGGATATGTTCTGTTTAAAGAAGCGTCATTTTTTATAAATAAGTCAAAAACATCTGACGGGCTGCCCATTCCTTGGGATCCTTTGATTTGAATCAATCTCGTTATGTACAGACTTGCTCAACCACAAAGTTACGTAATACAGGAAACTGGTTAATCACGTGATCACCGCACATTGCTGTTGTGGTCAACCACGTTTTCTGCGTAACAATGACGAGTGAGTGACTTTATAAAGGAGATAAACTGGTGACTGTTATGAATATGGAAAGCACCTTGATGGAAGGTACGGTAACTCACCCCTGTGTTAAACTAAATTTGCAGTGACTTGCGTATGCACACATTCAAAGGCGTAGGAACGATTTTCAGGGTGGGGGGGCCAAAGATAGCCATGACCAGTTAACCATAAACCCATTCAGACACACAGGCTCCCATTGATACAGCTCCTCTGTACCCAGTTCATACGTACGTTTATATAAAGGTGTTGTGGGGTGTGTTATCACTAGCTAACAGCCCTACACCTATACTGCATAGCTATCTCTTCACTCCCTACACCCGCCGCTATGCTCCTCTACACCTACTGCATGTGCTTAATGCATGTATGTATCACATGAGAAATCATGGTCACATCAAGGTCTTTTCTTTATGCGAGCTTTACGTACTTCACACTACAAGGATTACAGCATTAATAGTTGTTATCGGCAAAGTGAAACATCGTTACTTTTAAGGAACTATAAGCTGGGATGTCTGTTCTAGCAGGTGTTCCCAAACTGAGTGTAGATCAGGTGAATACTACACTGCATTCATGGTTGGCCACTTTGATATTCCACATCCTTGTTTGTTTCTCTTCATAAATCAACTTCACCACAAAGTCTTAATAATGTCTGGTTTAATCGTTGGTAGTCAGCAACTCCCATACACTCGTGCACTACAGTGTGACTGCCCTCTTAGACTTAGATCTGTTACCACCCTCAATTTGAGTTCAATCTTTCCCACATCACGGACATGACACTCTTTCTACTGTTCAAACTTCTCACTGCACGGGATCCAGGAAATATTTCAACAACAGGTATCGTGTGCAAGCAGAACAGAAATAAAATTACAGGTGCTTTTGTGTTTAATATAGTGCCTCGTACAGTACAATGAATGGGGTGGACCAGGGGCAGATACAGGGGGGGTCAAAGGGGCCTCTTGACCCCCCTCCAAAAATTTTTAATATACCAAGATCGAGATACTCTAATAGAGCAGTCACTCTAATAAAGCAGTCACAGTATTTGTGTAGTGAGCTATTTAAGGATTGTTATGTACTTTATCAGCTATAAATGCATGGTTGGTGAGGTGGGCAGCTATTGTCAGCTGGCTGTGGCCTTTTTTTATTATTTTTGGTCTCACCTTATCAAACCAGAGACAATGTAGTGCCTCAGTTCATTTTTGACCCCCCTTTCTATAAGTCTGGATTCACCTCTGCGGTGGACTGGTGATGCCACACCCCAGAGTGCTTTTGCGTGATGGTTGTATGGCTTCTCGTATGGAGGTATGCATTTCTGTGTGTGTATATAACTTTGGCTGATTGGCTACTAGTACTTGGCCCAAAAAGTGGGGGGCCAAAACATGCTTTTGAAAATAGTGTGAAGGCCTGGCCCCTGGTTCCGATGCCCTTGGACACATTCATAGTGATGAGTAGTCTGGCGGCGCCCGCCCCATCGCATAGAGTAAGGGCGGGTGCCGCCAGACTAAGTGATGAGCAAGTGAATCACTATTTTGCCTCAAGCTTGTAACTTATACTGAACATAATGTATGGCATTGCTATCAGGTGGTTACCAATGCGCCTGACAATGTCATGCATATCTAAACTGTAAACTCACTGGTTATGTACACATGGGGCAAGGTCAAGGACAAGGTTGAGATTTGAACTATGATGAGCACGACTGAATCTCTGCTTTGTGCTGTTGCAGTTTCACCGTAAATTCTTACTGGTGAAACAACATAACCAAATGGTTAGGACAGTAGCTTGTATGCCCCATGATGCTGGCCGGTTCATGCTGTTGCAGTTTCTTGCACTACTTACCATGACTATAACTGGTTATTATGGAACTTTGAGACAGTTTCTCTCCGTGTTAACCTCCTGCAAGTTACTAGTCTTGTCCAAGGTGGATTTGCCCGCATATACTCAAGTGCTTAGGACACTTTCCCCAGCAGATTCAAGCCTAATAGAGCTCTATATGACATGCTTAATATAATGCTGCAGAAATGTTCATTTGATATCATTTCTCTTGTAATGCTGTGTATATACCCCCGGACACTAAACAAGACAATGGGACTGGCCATAATTGACGCAGTAAGATACATGAATTATAGTTTAGCTTTTTTCATTGTACCAGTAATAGACATGATGTCATGCGCTCATCCAGCATTTTCTATAACACAAACTGAGTACGTATGCAACAAAATTTAATATTTTATCTTCAAATGTTTAGTAAAACACTTGTTTGTATTCTTCCTATTGTGTTGTGCGTATTGTCCAATCTTATATCAATTGCTTTATTGTACAGATTATTAAAACAAGATGCCACAGAACTTGCCAGCTTGAGCAATCTTAGTGTAAGTGTATTTTGTTTGTGATCTTACAATAGACCATATGCAATCTTGGGGGCATGACTTTGTAGTATTGATGCAAGAATATTATAGAGATGGGCAATTATCCAATTATCATGATTATTTAGTTGGCAATCGTCTAATTTTCATTAAGTAGTGATAATTAAAATTGGCAATTATCACATAATAATCGATCATCTTAAATATTTTTGCCGTTTAGTTGAATATTTTAGGGTTTTTGTTACAGTACAGTGGTTAAATGTACAATAATTGTGATAATGGCTCATGACAATAATCGTACGACAGAAATGTCAATACCCTCCCATCCCTAGAATACTAGTCAAACTTCTCAGATGTTCCCTTAAGGTATTTTATAGCTACACATACAGATTATTGTACACAAGTTAGTACTAATATAATTTCCTACCCCAGGAATTAATAAACCCTGGACCAAAGACCTGCAGGGATCCAGAAATTTTATATGTTTCCTAGTGTTTATGCATTCTATTGTATTAGATGCCTCTGCAAGTCACAGTGTCTCATCTTACATAGTCATAGCACTTCTGCACCATGCATCACATGACGTCTATCGTCAGGTCTGGACTGGCTGCTCACTGGTTACAGCTGGCTTTCTGTATGACAAGTACACTAGTATTGCTTAACTGGAGAAATTTTGTGTAACAATTTTTCCAGGAAACATTTTCAGTGAAAGGGTGACTGCTGGCAAGAGCTGCTGGTTACACAAGCAGTTTGACAAAATTATAATAGCCTTGTGTGCTTCATGTGGTGCATGAGAAGTTAAACTTCTAGTATTTATTAATATTAATGGTGCGTATGGTACCTGGAGGTGTGAAAATGAGCACCCATCAGAATGGCCTATGCTAAGCAGTCCAAACCCTCTTTCAGTGTAGGCATTAAATGCTAGGGATTGTGTGAGGCACCATGATATAGAATAAGTGATCTGGCCATGCAAGATGGGATGCTGTGACTTGTAGAGGTAACAGGCATGAATGTGAAGTACCAATTGAGTTCTTCATTTCCAGGTCCACTGCTTATACCACCTCATATTATTTACACATTACATATCACAATAATAATTATTATTGTTTAATTTATTGTTAGCATTTATATTCCAGGAAGTGAGAAGTCTATGTGATAGATGATGATGGCCTATTAGTCAGTCCACTCGCTTCAGCACTGATAAGCACCCTGCCTATATTATGATGAAGAGCCTTAGATGATCTGTAGATGTCCTTATACCAAGAAGCTTAAGACGGCAATCAATCTGCAGCAATTGGTGACTTAATTATGAATTAGCCAATTACGACATGAAACTGACAATTCCTTTGTAGCATATCTAAGTGTGTAATACATAATATGTTTATGTATAATGTACTGTAATGATACAATGCAAGGAGTGAAAAAACATAATGAAGTGTCCATTTATATGTTGGTATTATTCTTCACTTGTATTGTACAGAAGTGTTTGTGGAGCCATCTAGGGACTTGCAATCGTCATTTGCAACACACACTTGAATGTTGCAATAATATTTACACAGTCAGAAGTTTTGTGCTCCAAGTATGAAGCTTACACATCTGGTTGATGTACATGTACTGATAGTACATTTGATATGCTTGTCTCACCACTATTTCATTTATTGTGTTGCAAGCCTTGATTATTGCAAGTGCATCATTTTGAAAGAATCATTGCATCACGGCAGTGAGTGTTATGAAGATGATGTTGACTATAGAGCTGAAACAAACATTCTGTATACCAGTGTGTGGCAATGACCATAATACAACAAGACATCGAGATTGGGAGAATGGGCTGGAGCGCTGTAGCCTTGTGACCTGACCCTTAAACTGTCATGTGAGATCACATGACCCTCCGAGATTGGGTCATGGTAAATGTGTACCCCAACATTTATGATAAAGCTCTGGCTGGTACATTTGGTGGTATGCCAATTTACCCAACACCAGATGCCCTATATGATCCTCCTAACTGATATGCTACAATGCAGCCCATATCCTACTAACCAGCTGTAGTTTGGTACTATGGACCTTTGGTGGGATAAAAAGTTTCCAGCACTGCAAACAATTAGTGATAATGCTGCTCCTTTACTGCCCTGCTATAGCATAGAATGATCTAGAACAGGCAGGCTGCTACATATGGTACTACCCCAAACCTGTTGATACCTTCTAATGAATACCACAATGCATAGTGATCAAGCTAACCCTACCGTTTAGATATTTACTGAATAGTGCATAGTGTTCAACACTAGTTCCCATCTATTAATGTTATTATGGCCACCTTCAAGTTAACCTTCGATTAAACTTGTAATATGCAACAGGTCTGAACAAGTGATAAAAATATACACAACTCAATCGATATGACAAACAAAACTTAGTTACAGAATAAGTTAGAATACACACTATTATAAACCAATTGCATCGTGTGTGGTGTTTTCCCATAATCTCCAGAACACCTATATATCAAGATGACAATTGCTAATAATCATAGAAATAAAAGACCACTAAACACATTACAGAAATTGTACAATCAAATCAGCAAATGAAGCCAAAATCTCACTAGCCAAATCAACACTATTGCAGAACTTCCCAGAAGCATTTTAGGTCACTCTGAAACCACGCTAATTTTCCAGTGACATTGTAAGGCAGAAAAGCGACAATCTACATCATTCTTACAATAGCACTGAATGAACTAAGCAAATGACAATGCTCGATTGATGATTTGATATCCATATGGTACAGTATATACACAGCTGACAATAGACTTACCTCAGCAGTATGCACATGACTCCAATGAATAAACATTTGTGTGCCACTAGCACCTATTATAAGAGGAACATTCATCACTTGTGACAACAGTTGCTGGTCTTAACTAAAAATCAACATAATAAATTATGAAAGTGAATTTCACGAAGAGTGGAATGAAAGTTGTTGCAAAGCGATAGGATCAACTACCATTGAGTTATCAACCATTTTATAAAGGTATGTAAAGGGTTTGTGTGTTTCCTTACTGAAAAGTTATTTTCACGACTAGTTTTGGCTTCACCATTAATTTTAGTGTTAGGGTAAAACCCTAGGTATCATTTTGATCCTTGCTACATCATGAGTAGAATGATATAAATTGCATAGCCATAGGAGGGATGAAAGCTTCAAAAGTTACAGCGCTTTGTGCAAAGCATGTGTATTTATTAAGTGTAAATCCAGTTTTCTGGATTATGCGGGTTTAAGGGTTAAGCTGTACAAACAGCAGTGTAGTAGCTAGCTAGGCATAACTTCTTTTAAAGCAAATCTGTAATGAAGAGTCCACAGAGATGGGCTCGCATTGCTTGTTAAAGGGGACAGCCAGATCTTGTGCCCGGGTAATTCAGAAAGCTAGCTACACCCCCGGTGTGTTTTGTAACATATCTCTACACAGTGACATAGCTAACAATGGCTATAGGCGAGGAAAAAAACTTGGACTATTTGCCAAATTCACCTATGTTTTACACTGCCTAAGTTATCTACTGTACGGTAGCTTTCAGACCTTCCCCTCTAGGATTGTGATGACCAACAGTTTAGACCTTGCTTAAAGGGTGGTACAAATGTGAATGTATGTTGGTGGTGGGATAGGGGGTTTAAATCAATCTCGTTACTGAGGACACTGTATTTGTTGTTATAGACTATGTGCAATCTAGAGCATAGTCTCATATATTCCTGAGAGCAAGAAATTCTATACTGGAAAAATTTTAAATGCTCATACTCTTGATGAAAGGAACATCCGAGAAGTTACTATAGTACTCTTTCAAGACATTCTGGTTACAAATTGCACACGATCAATACTACAAAACCATGCCCCCAAGATTGCATATGGTCTATTGTAAGATCACAAACAAAATACACTTACACTAAGATTGCTCAAGCTGGCAAGTTCTGTGGCATCTTGTTTTAATAATCTGTAAAATAAAGCAATTGATATAAGATTGGACAATACGCACAACACAATAGGAAGAATACAAACAAGTGTTTTACTAAACATTTGAAGATAAAATATTAAATTTTGTTGCATACGTACTCAGTTTGTGTTATAGAAAATGCTGGATGAGTGCATGACATCATGTCTATTACTGGTACAATGAAAAAAGCTAAACTATAATTCATGTATCTTACTGCGTCAATTATGGCCAGTCCCATAGTCTTGTTTAGTGTCCGGGGGTACACAGCATTACAAGAGAAATGATATCAAATGAACATTTCTGCAGCATTATATTAAGCATGTCATATAGAGCTCTATTAGGCTTGAATCTGCTGGGGAAAGTGTCCTAAGCACTTGAGTATGTGCGGGCAAATCCACCTTGGACAAGACTAGTAACTTGCAGGAGGTTAACAAGGATAGAAACTGTCTCAAAGTTCCATAATAACCAGTTATAGTCATGGTAAGTAGTGCAAGAAACTGCAACAGCATGAACCGGCCAGCATCATGGGGCATACAAGCTACTGTCCTAACCATTTGGTTATGTTGTTTCACCGGTAAGAATTTACAGTGAAACTGCAACAGCACAAAGCAGAGATTCAGTCGTGCTCATCATAGTTCAAATCTCAACCTTGTCCTCGACCTTGCCTCACGTGTACATAACCAGTGAGCTTACAGTTTAAATATGCATGACATTGTCAGGCGCATTGGTAACCACCTGATAGTAATGCCATACATTATGTTCAGTATAAGTTACAAGCTCGAGACAAAAATTAATAGTGATTCACTCGCTCATCACTATGAATGTGTGCACACACAAGTCACTGCAAATTTAGTTGTGAGTTACCGTACCTTCCATCAAGGTGCTTTCCATATTCATAACAGTCACCAGTTTATCTCCTTTATAAAGTCACTCACTCGTCATTGTTACGCAGAAAACGTGATTGACCACAACAGCAATGTGCGGTGATCACGTGATTAACCAGTTTCCTGTATTACGTAACTTTGTGGTTGAGCAAGTCTGTACATAACGAGATTGGATTTCAATATGCCGTAGCTCTATGGCAAGCACATCAAAGCCTTGTAGTACGTAAAGGAATTTATCTCCTGCTGCTACATGCTACACTGAACAGAAACACAGGGGTTGCTTTCAGTCAGCAGGCTTCCTGTGGTACTGTAACGAAACTCTTTTGGTGCAAAATACACCCCCATACTATTAGGGTCGGAAGGAGCGTTAGGATCATCGGTAGTAGACGGTCGAGAATCTTCCGCCGTTACTCTTAGTCTCGCGTGGCCAGACCCTTTCCGCGCAACCGCTTATCGATTGGAAATTATAGGGTCTGGCCACGCGAGACTACGTTACTCTCGCCATGCTTGCTCTGACCGCCATTGTTTTTCATTGGAATTTAATCAAAGTACGGGCAAAGTGCTATTAGGCGTAATGCACTTACGTAAGCACGTGAGCTTGTCCTACCCCCCTGACCTTATCCTGTCATAAAATCATTATAGAATATCCTTTTTTGCTTCAATTTTTTCTGCTTGTAGCTGAATGTTGTAGTTACCCATTGAAATACCAAAGATTGCCAATAAATGTACCCCACATGATTGGTAAAAATTATTGAAAATATTTTTTTACATTTACATCTATATATCACAATCCTAAGTGGATAATTCTATGATCATACCAATGTTCTCAACTGGTCACTGAACTATTCCTGAAAATTTCACCATGATTGCTTAATGCATATAGGAGATGTAAAGCAATATGTGGAAGTGTAAAACGATTGTGCAATACTTGGAAGATTAAGGGTTATTGAATGATTGACATGGGGGGAAACTAGAAACTACATTATAATATTTTCTTTGTGTATTTCATAGTAGTCTTGTACAAGTTTATGTATACAAGTTCATGATGAAGTAGACAATCAAGATTTACTGCATGGCAATAAAGAAACCAATCAGAAATTCAGAATGCAAACCAGTTTAGTGGCTAGTCCAGTATTCTTCTGTGCTCTAGCTATGAAGAAGTGTAGAGAATAGTGCTCACAAAAAACAGAATTTGACAGCTAGAAATAAAACAGTTATGAGCTGCTCTATACCCGATTGCTCTATTAGATATTTTACATGTACAAGGAGCCAGGAGTCTATCTCAGGGTTATTAAAATAAGTGGAGCCTGGCACAGCATATTTCATCTACAAATATTCTATGTTTTGGTGTTGGAACTATTTTACCTATGCTCAGACAAAATCAGACCACAGGCCCCAATACTGAATAACATTGGAGTCCCTTATAGATTTGTGGTCCATTTTCTCTCACAAGAAAGTCGACTTTTTTGAATTTTTTTGTTTCAATACTGACTCAAAACATAGTTTGTATAGGTATAGGTAGTATTGGAGCACTATTTTTGCTGTGTGGCAAAATGGGATTGTTTGAAAATCTGTTTTCTTTTTTTTGCTTGTTTACATGGCTCATGCAACTTAGGCTATACGGTAAATTTTCCTTCATTCAAACACCTCATATAAACCGAACATTAGAATCACCTGTGATAATGCTTACTAAGTGAAGTGGCTACCTGGTGTAGGTCCTATCAGTCTTATTTATCTATTCATCATACTTTCTGAAACTTGTTGGTGTTTGGCGATATATAGTTGTCCACAGTGATATTTGATATACTAGCGAAGGATTGCTTCATTGAACTTAGTGCTACTTTTGTTTGCTGTCCGGCTATTGCCAATCAATTATATGCTAGCTTGAATGCACAGTGTTGTTTGTTTCTCGAGGCCTTCTGAAGGTATGTCTGTTAACTTCCTAAGTTATAAATGTTTTGCTGTATGTGATTGCCTGGGGTAGAGACTGTGTCTATTTGAATTCTCCTCTCTTCCTGGTGCATGCAGGGACAATCCTCACATGCTTGTTGATCTCTTGTTCACAGTCTGATTACAAGCCTGGGTTATCACTATTCCTACCAGTTCGTGTTGTTATCTTTCTGTACCAGTCACAAATCACTGAGAAAACTCATACAGATCTCTTTGCCTTCCTTGCAAAGATGTATTATACACTCCTATCGATGTCACTAAATATGGGCACTAACAACATGCTAATAGAACATGTGCAGCTAGATACAGTATTAACAGTAATTGACAGATAGTTTCATTAGAAATGCATGAGTGAATAAGGTACATGCACTTCTATAATGGTGAGTTCTTCTATCTGGTGATTATCACCAAGAATTTGTTACCAATTTCCCAGTTTGAATTATATCCTTAAAAAGCCTCAAAGAAGGTTAGATGCATGGATGATTCAACTTAGCTATGCAGATTCTTACCACATGTTCTAAAAGAGCTTACATATTTTGCTATGGAAGATTAAGAAAACCATAATCCAGGATATTAATTTTATAAGATATCATGAATTAAAGTCTTACATAGGTCCTATACAAAAAGATAAACTACTCTTTAGAAATCATTGGGAATGTCCTTTTAAGCATCCCTAGTACTCATGTTGCACTTGCAGCAGTTTTATCACAATGTAAAGAAGGCTTCAGTAAGGAGGTAGTCCATATACTGAGGTCTTTTTCAAACTTAACTTCACTCAGTTCTACCTGTGACCTGGGAGAAGTAGATGCTTCCATTGTATAACTTGCATGTATGTAGTGTCTTACCATTATGCATAACTTTTACACTTCTACAGATTGAGGTTGAGAAGTCAAAATGTAAACCATTTTTGTGCCTTGCTTAAGTCCCTTTGTAGCTCCATAGCATCACAGACATGCACTCTTGATTATTGAATATATGTATAGTTACACACCTTGGTATCATCCGCAAAAACATCTAACTCACACTGAATAACTTCTGCAAGATCATTACAAAGAGCAGTGGTCCTTGGGGGATTCCGCTAGTTACTTTAGACCACTGAGATTGGATTCCATTTAATACTCTTTGTAAATGACTATCAAGAAAATTCTTCAACCACAGTAGTAAATTGCCTCCAATTCCATAACCTTTTATCTTCTCAATAAGCCTAAGATAGGGCAATGAATCAAAGGCCTTACTATAATCTAAATAAATCACATTAACACCATAACCTGAGTCAACTACTGTAGTTCAAGTATCAGAAGATTCTAGAAGGTTTGTAAAGAAAGATTTTTTTGGAACAAAACCATGTTGGTAATGCGAAACTATGCCATTATCCATCAAGTATTGCATCATTTTAGCTCCTCTCTGCACAGGGATAGGATGTAACGATGGTTTGGACTTCCTTCCTCTCCCTGTAACAATTGCACACCAAGGGCAACTACGGCAGTGTTTATAAACATCAGTTCCCAGCACCATGAACGACATAGTATACTCCAATATCCAGTGGTGATGTCAAACTTATTGGTCTGTAATTATTGGCTTTACTCTTGGGATTCTTTTTTGAAAATAGGCATAATGTTTACTTGTTTCCATTCCCTTAGAGATAATTCCAATGTTCAGAGATTGAGTATATAACAAAAACAGTGGCCTAGAAAGGCGGGCTCATAGCACAACGCTTCATGAACAGATGTGGATGTGAACAGTCAGGTCCAGGAGCCCTTGTGTGGATTCAAGGAAGATAACTTACACTAGACAGGTACCACTGCAAGTACTACACAAGCTATAGTATTAATAACACTCACTCATTTCTCTTAGATTGTTCCAGTTTCTTCTGTTTGATCTCAGCTAACTAAATCTCTGACTCTGTGATAAGGATCTCATTAAAGGAGCAGGTGACTTCAGATGTAAACTGAGGAACAGAAATTAAGAGAGTATCTTCTTTAGTAGCTATATACTGATTGAAAAAGGTCATTTAACACTTCAATTACTTCACTATACCTCCATCGTTTAAGGATCCATCAAGTTTTAAAGCTGACAAATGGCCAGTGGGCTTCACTTTGCTTTTATCTCTCACAAAACTATACTGTATAACCTAAATATTTTGAGGGGGAAAATTTTCGCTGATTTCGCGGTTTTGGATGTTATCAGCGAAAACTTTACCCTTGAAATATTTAGACCTACATATAGTCTAATACATTTTGGGAGTGTTTGCAGGTACACGAAAAATTTTATTTGTAGCTCAACCTCGAAATATTCGCCCCTCGAATTTACGGTAGCTACAGGGTTTTGTGATTAGAAGATTTTGTATTAGCTAACACTTTATCATGTTGCACTTTAGCAGATGTTATCATAGATTTGACTTGGCCATTCCTTTTTACAACATATGCAGCATAATCAGCATCAAATGTTCTCTCAAATGGAGAGTGGACTTCAGTATAATGTGAGTAAAGTTTTTGCTTTTCCTTAATGCGGGTTTTGCTAATTTGTCTCTCTCTCTTGAGATATGGCATGATATAGGACAAGGTGTAGAAGTACGTTTTGTACAACTGGGTAAAAAGGTAGACAAAGTAAATATTAGTAAGAGTAGGTGGAGGTTGTAGAAGGAGGAAAATAAGAGTAAACAGGGTAAACACAAGTAAACATGGGTAAACCAGGGTAAACACATGTAAACATGAGTAAACAAGGGTAAACACAGGTAAACAAGGGTAAACATGAGTAAACAAGGGTAAACACAGGTAAGATAAACACGGGTAAACACAGGTAAACAAGGGTAAACAAGGATAAACACAGATAAATATAGGTAAACATGGTAAACAAGGGTAAACACAGATAAATATAGGTAAACATGGTAAACAAGGGTAAACACAGGTAAACTAAGGTAAGCATGAGTAAACATGAGTAAACATGGGTAAACACAGGTAAATGTGAGTAAACAAAGGTAAACACAGTTAAAAAAGATAAACACAGCATAACATGGTTACCATGGGTAAACAAGGTAAACATGGGTAAACACAGGTTAACAAGGGTAAACACAGGTATATAAATACAAGTAAACATGGGTAAACACAGGTAAACAAAGGTAAGCATGAGCAAACATGCATGAGTAAGCACAGATAAGCATAAACTTTAATTTTTTTAAACTTGTGCGACTTCAGTGATCAGACGAGAACTGGTGCTCTCAGTGTGGTATGGTTGTGTATAATATTTCATCAATGTCACAGCAAATTACATGCAATGTGCACAACAAATACATACAGTGTAAGCAACTGCCGGTAAAAAAATACACTGACTCTAGGCAAGAGCATATATGTTTAGGTACAACAAACAGCTACACACATACATTAATAAAGTCAAACATTCATGAATCACCTAATTATTGTAGTGGTACTCAGGAATGGATCCAGGAGCTGGCAAGTGGAGGGGCACAAACAGGCTAACAGTTGTAGGTGGTTGGCTGGGGAGAGCCAGATTCTCTTGTTAGGTGCTGCATTTTGAAGCAGCAAATAATTACCTATTGGTAGTGTCTCACTGTTAATTTTTGTCATTTTGACTTTTGCAGATGGCTGTGGAGTTTTAAAAAGGTTCTGAATGTCTTAAACAACAGCACAATAATTATTTTTAGAGGTGCTAGTATGCACAATGGTGCTGGATGACAATTTCACAGCTAGTTTGACTTTGGTTCCAGGTGAATTTGCGATAAATGCTAGTAAAAAATGTGCATATTTTCATGAGTTTTATAGACTGATCTTGGCCCGACAAAGTTTATAGTATTTTAATCAGAAGTATGGTTAGTGGCTCCGCCACAAGGTGAAGGGGGAGGGAATTTTCCCCAAATGCCCCATCCTGGATCCATCATTGGTGCTATACAAAATTGATTTTTGAAATGTTTGCATATATCAAACTGGATGGATATCAACCTAGTTTTTCCAAATTTGATGACAGGTTGATAGGAATCATGTCTTAGCGTCATTTAATAAGCTATTGACAATTAAGTTTCTTTAGTTCAGGAATACTTCAATCCCCTTTATCAGTCAAACAAACTAGTTTTAATAATTATAATACTGGAAATAGAGAGCACTGAAAAAACACAGAAACAAGAGTCAAGCAAATCAGCATGTTACGTCATTATACAGCTACTATGGAGCATGTCAAACCCTTTAAAGCCTAAACTAATGTCACACAGTTCTCTATTCGGACTCAATGGATATTGCACATTCCCAGCTCTCTGATGGTGATGTCCTGTCTACACAACTCCATGTTGTTAGTTGATGGCTAGCTTCCTTTAGTCATACAGTGCTTCACTTCATTAGCTCTAATTTTAGTTGAGTCTAGTTTAAGGCTACAGCACAAGTTGCTTCATTGCTGGTTACCAGCTGTAAAGCAGTAATAAAACAAAGCAAAATGTGTTTTGAAATTGAGTGAAAGCTCTATTTATACAGGAACATTTTTAGTGCCTGATCTATGGAATTTAATTCATTTTATTGTTAATTATCCCTCCAGAAACCTGCACAAAAAGGGAGCTTGTGAAGCAGGGAGTCAGAAACCTAATTCTGAATGTAGAAACTACATTTTTCCTTAGCCTCCATCATAATTATTATCCGAATAGAGATTTGTGTGTGACATTAACAGGCTTTAAAGGGTTTGACAAGTTCCATAGTAGCTGTAGAATGGTGTAACATGTTGATTTGTTTGACTCTTCTGTTGTTCCTATGGTGTTTTGAGCGATCTCCATTTTAATGTTTTAATATTATTTTCACCCTAGTTTCTGTACTTTTTATAAATATAACATGATCCCAATTATACACATGTGTATCAGATCAATTATCAAATAGTAGGTATAGTGGCCATTCAGTCTTATCATCAATCAAGATTATTTGTACTCTAGAACTTATAATGTTGCTCTAGGTGTAGTGTGGTTAGAGTGATTGCTTTGCTAGGGTTTCCTAAATTTAGATTAGATTGATAGTAAAGTTTCAACACACAATAGTTACTAATGATTAGTTACTTATGCAGAGACTAAGTCAGAAGATCAATGGCAAAGTGAACCTAATCCACTTCAAACTGGATGGTACCACTGCAATATGCAAAATATGTTGACTTAAAGGACCAAAATTTTAACTACAATAATACTTTCTAGGACAAGGTTACAAACATCTGTAAAATTGCTCAAGTACATTTACAAAATTCATGTACGGTTTCAATGTTGAAAAAGAGTAAATAACAGGCAGCTAATTGTCTACATGGGTAAATATAAGTAAACACAGGTAAACAAGGGCAAATGCAGGTAAACATGAGTAAACACGGTTAAACACAGGTAAATAGTAAACATGCATGGGTAAACATGAGTAAACACAGGTAAATATGAGTAAACACGGGTAAACATGAGTAAATATGGGTAAACATGAGTAAATGCAGGTAAATATGGTAAGCACGAGTAAACACTGATAAACACAGGTTGGAATTACCAGATTGTATTCTCTGTGTGCTTGTCATAATAAAAATGGAAGGCATCAAATTCGTAGCCCAGGAGCAGGTATTATAATCATCTACGAATGTGATTAAGGCACATATTTACAATCTGCAAGGTGTCGACTGTGCGGCACAAGACCATTGATCATTAAATTTTGATGAACAGTTGCTCATTTCTGACACAAAGGGAAGTAGGCATGATTGTATTACTTCATCATTCATTACACACTGGCTAATATAAGCAGGTTGGATTTACAGTGCCAGTTCTTTGAAGTTCTCACCTCCTAGAGTGTGTGAGAACAGTGAGTGCAGACTACTCAAGATTTTAAAATTGTTTCTGGTGCTTCACTCCATAGTACCTCTAGAAATAATTATTGTAATGTTGTTCCCAAGGGATTTATAGCATTTCTATGATACACTGGATAATGAACACATTGCAGATTGAAGTTACTTGAATGTGGAGGTGTTAAAAAGTCAGTTGTTGGGCATACTATTCCCAAGGGCGGATCCACATTCAATTGGTAATCATGGCTGCAATCAGCTACCTAGTTTTAATAGCTCATAGCAAGCAATTATATGCTAATTTGATTGCACCACCCTGCAGGCTGGTTTGTAGTCTCGCGTGGCCAGACCGCTTTTTTCCGTATATTGGCTGGAGAAAAAAGGGTCTGGTGCAACTCCAATAGCTGTTTACTTCTGAGCCGTCCCCAGATTTCGGGACGCTAATTGAATAACATTGGTCACAAAGGAGGTGCCATGACGTCAGTAAAACTATGAAGTATTCCTACACTCCTGCTCTGGTTGTGAGTCTTGTTACACGATGAGGATGAACTTTCGAGACGCTATAAAAGAGACATCGGAGCAAATTAAGATTCGTTTAAAGGATAAACATCTCGAGTTTACTTACTGACGTCATCGGCGCCTCCTTTGCGGCCAATGTTATTCAATTAGCGTCCCCAGTGTCTGGGGACGGCTCAGAAGTAAACAGTTATTGGAGTTGCACCAGACTATGATTATGATTACTGAAAACACAGTTACAAACTGATATATTCAGGTAAGGAAAAACATTACAAATCACATAGATAAGAGTCAGTTATAATTTATCTAAAAATACTTGTAGAGATTGGGATTCTATTGTGTCAGTTGGTAAATTGTTCCAATCGCGGATAGATTTGGGGTAATAGCTGAATTTATAATGATCTGTTCTAGCAAACGGAATCTCAAAATGGAAGGGGTGGTGGTGGCGGGTGGGATATGTGGTGTTAGTGAAATAATTTGGGGCTGTTAAGACTGATGAGGAGTAAACAATGTTGTAGAAGACTTTTAATCTAGTCACATATCGTCGGTGTTGAAGTGATGGCCATTGTAGATCTGCTAACATAGATGTAACACTACTGTTATATCGGTAGTCTGACTTGACCCAATGAGCAGCACGTCGTTGTACCATTTCTATACTTTGTATCTCCTTCTGCAAGTAGGGGTCCCATACTGCCGATCCATACTCCAACAGTGGTCTCACTATACTATTATTATTATTAATGCTTTACAATGCAACATACAATTACAATTATGCATGTGTAGGTGGGTATAGATGAAGAAAAAGTTGCATTGATGGTCTGCCAGCAACCTGTGCTGGCAGCCGGGAGTTAATTAAACTTATGTAGTAAAGTTAATTGTCAGTCCAGAATCATAGCACTTGCTGCATCTACAGCAGTAATGATAGGTGCAGGGATTGTCAGGAGAGAAATTTGTGGTGAAGTGTTGCCATAAATAGTTCTGAATAGTAGCTTTGATGACTGGTAGGGACTGGTTGATGTCAATGCAAGGTAATTGGTTCCATATCCTGGGAATTCTATTAAAGTAAAAGTTTCTGGCATAGTTACTATTAGTGCGGACATGATTTAGTTTGTTGGTAGACGAAGATCTGGTGTTGGAAGAGCTAAATGATATGTAGTTGTATATGTTAAATTGAGAAGATGGCTGTTGTAAAGCTTTGACAAGGAACATAATATCATACTGGTGTAGGCTAAACATTTAGTTTCTGCAGAACATCTATAAGGTTACGTTTAACAAAGTTTAGCATCCTTGTTGCTTTAGAGATAACTTGATTGATATGAGGTGTAAATGACATTTTTGAGTCTAAGAGAATTCCTAAATAAGGGTGTTGGGTAACTCGCTGCAAAAAGTAATTTCTGATAGTATAGTTGAAAGTAGAGGAGGATGTTAGTCTACTACAGGTAAGTACCACACACTTGGAAGTGTTTAATTCCATTAACCAAGTTTCAGTCCACTTTAATATAATGTTGAGGTCATGTTGTAATAATAATTGATCTTGCTGACTATTGATAGTTCGATATAATATGCAATCATCTGCAAAAAGTTTCAAATGGGATGAGATGCCACACTTGATGTCATTAATGTAGAGCAAAAACATCAATGGGCCAAGAACAGTTCCTTGGGGAACACCTGACTGAACTTGCACAAAATTTGAATCATGTCCATTCACAACAACACGCTGTGTTCGCTGAGTCAGCCAAATCTTTATCCAGTCATAAGTTGTACCTTGAATCCCATAGTGAGAAAGCTTGTTTAAGAGTCTACAATGCGGAACTGTATCAAATGCTTTCCTAAAGTCAATGAAAATCATATCTACTTGGGAAGTATTATCCATGGCCAATTGTACATCTTCAACAACAGATATGAGCTGAGCCTCACATGAATGACCTGCTCTAAAACCAAATTGCTCGTCAATTAATATGTGTGGTGTTGAGGTGCTCTGCAATGTGGTGATACATAATATGTTCTAATATCTTGCAACAAACTGAAATTAGTGAAATTGTCCGGTAATTGTTGGTGTTGCTTCTATCCCCCTTTTTAAACACAGGTGTTATGTTGGCTTTTAGCCAATCATTTGGTATATGTCTAGATGTTAGGGACTGGATAAAGATAACAGTTAGAATTGGGGCAATCTCTTTTGCACAAAATTTTAGAATCCTGGTAGGGATGTTGTCAGGACCAGATGCCTTACTTGGATCTAGAGTTTCGAGGAGGTTTTGTACACCATCACATGAAACTGCAATATCTGGAATTATAGGATGTGGAGTGCTGTCGCAGTTTGGTATGTCAGTCGTATTCTCTTGAGTAAATACAGACTGAAATTTGTTGTTTAGAACAGTAGCTTTTTCTTTAGAGCTGTTGATAGTATTACCATTTTCATTTAAAGGAGGTATACCATGTTGGCCTTTACGAATATTCTTTATGTATTTCCAGAAATTCTTGTGATTTGTCTTTTCATTTTCGTTGAATAGGTTAGTTTGATATTTGGTGTGAGCATTTCTAATACAGTTTGTGATTTTATTTCTTAGAATACGGTAGTCATTCCAAGCCTTTTCAGACCCTTTTTCCCCCGCCCAATACACGGAAAAAAGCGGTTTGGCCACGCGAGACTATCTGGTTTGTTGTTAGTAAGTTTCTTAGTAGCTTTAGGGATATACTTTGTAGAGATAGTTAGTACATAGATAATATATACCTTACCCGGGATTGGAAATTCAATACAAAATGCGCGAGCCGTCAGCATTGCAATAATCAACACCTTACCTTTGATCGGTATGGGTTCATCTGGCACAAGAAGAATGAAGAGAAAGGGCAGATAAGCCTTCTAGAAGCGGAGATGAAAAGGATTTCTTATTATGGTAAGAGTTATACTGTTGTTTTACTGGTGTATGATCGTCTAAATTTCGAGAGCGAATCTCGTAGAACGCGTTTTATGCAAAAATGATTATTAGATTGCACCCTCGTGGTTCGGGGTTCTGAGAGCACGATAGAAGCGTTCTTTTTCCATGTAAATGGTACTGATTGAAAGCTAAGACGTTAGCATATCCATTCATGTAAGCCAAAACCTTTAGTTCCGCCGTTCTGTGGTGAAATGACAGGGTCACCATATGCCCTATCAATTTTAGGATCCATAGCTGACAGAACAACTGTTACAAACGGTTTACCTCGAAAGTTTGCTAGGCGCCAACTTCTCCAGTAACTGTCTGTGACTTTGTGGAGGTACAATACAAAAATGATACTCCGCCAGTATTCGCTTACTGCTGAGGATGAATTTTCTGACTTTGACATTGGTTAAGTTAAGTACGTATAGGTAGTAATAAGTATATAGTTAGGTAATAGACACTATCCAAAACCACGCCCACTTTTCGGACGCCATTTTGAATGGGGCCAATTTCAATAATCACTGACTGCACTGCATTGAAATTTAGCGATGAAGAAAGCTCGAACTAAGTGGTATTGTCAAACAATAGTCCATAGAAGCTTTTAATGCTGTAAATTCTTTGTACCTCGCTTTGTACTGGCTAAAGGCAGGTGATTATCAGGTGTTGAACAAGGCGCGAAGCGTTGACGACACTAATTCCCTTGTTTACCTGTACAAGGAGCGCCTGGATGGTCAGCCGCTACTACGGTTACTATCACTAATAATTTACCGCAGTAATGGATACTAAAATACTATCTATTTGTTTCGCAGTGCTTCCTGTGTGGGTCAACAAGGCAATTTGGGCTGTCATTGCTTCGCGCCTTGTTCAACCCTGATAACCACCTGTCCCTAACCAATTTACAACCTTGAAGACTTCCACGGCCAATTGTTCAACAATACCCCTAGTTCGAGCTTTAGTCATCATCGGATTTCAATGTAGTGCAATCGTAATAATTGATACTGGCCCCATTCAAAATGGCGGAAAGCTGTTGCTATGACGATTACGTAGTTTTGGATTGTGTCTATAAGTAGTAGTATGTTGTAGTTTTCAGTATGTGCGTGTGTTATGATCATCATAGTTTTCATTTTCAAACTAGTGTAAGATATTCCGGATTTCCGAATGGGTTACGCCCGTTTCGTATAAAATAACACCGTCCTCTAAACAAGGCACCATAACTTCCGCGTACTTTGGTTGACAGACACGAAGTTTGGTTTATCATATTCCTTGATGAAAGGCGATTTGATTCATGTGTAAGTTCTTTGTGTAGTAACGAGGGGGGAGCTAAAAAGGAGCCTTGTACCGCGAAATTTACGTGTTCCAATGCCCGTAAAAACACGTGTTTTTAAAATATATTTCTATAAACTAACCTGTTTAACAATTTGTACGGTCGGAGTCTTATTAAGCATCCTTTGCTGCGTGGAATGATACCAAATTTAGCGAATTTGGTTGAGAATAACAACTTGTAAATTGGGATTTTCGCGGCGAGATGATTAAATTTTCTGTAGGTTAATGTATGGAGCAAGTATTATGTCATCATCAGCAGCAAATAACTGTCGCTATGGCAACATTTTCCCATTTGTACGGTCGGAATTGGTTAGAGAAATTCAAGGGCTTTCTTTTATTGTATGGTGTGCTGTAGAAAGTTTGTGAGTTAAAGGTTGTAAATTAGTGTTTTTGTGTGTAGTGTAAAATACATGTATTTTGTATTGGACATGCAGCAAAGGACAAGGAATGATGAGATTTTATGATCAGCCTGTTTTACCAAGTTGAGGTTTCAAAAAAGATATTAAACAGATATTAGATTTGTTTAATGCATAATTCTTAATTTTTAAAGGTTTAACCCAGTGTTTGAAAACTTTTAATGTTGACCACCTGAAAATGCCTCATTTGACAAATCCCGTACATATGTTTTGATATGAGCATGAACTGCGAAGTAAGAATTTTTGCAGTACTACAGTTCGGGGTTCACAAGCCTTTTTATAGACATTTTTAGCTAACTTTCTGATGTATTTCCAGTAATTCATACATATACAAATCAATGAGAATGCCTTTGAAAGCTATTTTCCTGTACTATTGTAGTGAAATATTCGATTCTTTGAAGCACATGCAAGTATTTCAATTTAGCTACAACTACACATTTTACAATGATTACTATTCCCACTCTACAAATGACAGGAGAGGTCATAGAAAGCTTAGGCTTAGCAGTAAAAGCACTTTCAGCTTAAACCCAAGGGTTTGCCAGTGTCCATCCCTCTGAGAGGTGTGTCAATATACTGAAGGACTGTGAATGCTGCTGTCGCCTATACCTATGTCTTCCTTCACTGACACTGCACCTGATATTGAGTCTTTAGAAAGGTTGCTGTGTAGAGTGAAGCGATGTACTGTGTCATCCCTTAAGGTATTATATAATGTGTATGCATATACTTTGTTTCCTACAGGGTAGATTGTGGATTGATACGATCCAAAAAAACCACTAGAGAATTTTCTATATTTATTTTTGAAGTTAAGATGATGGACCATTAAGGAACACTTTTGTGGATGTACATTATATGCAAAACAGAAATTCTGAAACACAAACTGTATACTGCAGGAGTTGCTCCTGCAGAAACATTCCCTTTGCGTGAATATAGTTACTAGACTTCAATTTTTATTTGCACCAGTATTTATATCAATGTATTGCTGTAATCACAAAGTAATATAGCATTGTGAACAATTAAATATGGATGTTTCGTATTTTCTTACATTATACATGCTATTGTACAAGTCTCTGGCTTATGTAAGCTTTTTAGTGCTGTTTTGGTTGATTTCAACCCAGAAGCTTGCAGTGAAAATCCAAGTCCATGAATTGATACGCATGGTTAGACTATTTCTTTGAGCAGTGTTTCATGTACGTTCTCTCTCACATTCTAATTTCTTACATAGATGTCTAGAAACATAGCCAGCAGCATAACAAAGAGAATTGCCCTCACAATGTGGCATAACTGGCTTGGCAATTTTAAATCAAAACCTGTTTTCAGCAGCAAAACACCAGCCGTCTAGCAAACAGGCTCTGTGTCACTTCCTTTTGCTTCTATTGCCTCTGTGGATTTAATAATAAAAGCATCATCCTCAAAAGTGTTTTCTGCCTTGGCACCTGTAATGAAAAGAACCAGAGACAGTATTTCATTCCGGAAGTCATCAATCACCACTGATATCACACAAAACACTTAATGATGGTTTACAAACGAGTATTAAGCTACCTAATACTGTAGTACTTATCCCTATCATTTATTTTAACAACGAAAACGGACCGTCACTGTCATTCCCACGCGTTGGTTTCTTCATTTCTAGCGCAAGTTCTTTTCGTTCCATCTTAAATAACACGGAGTAATGTAAGGCCCCCATTTGGTGATTATTAGTTTCTCATCCAGCCTTTCTAATTATTATGATGCGGGCGGGAGGGTATTACCATTATGCCATTATTTTATAATATTAACACACTGATGTACAGACCTTGTCCAAATTGTCTTTCTTTCTTACTACAAACATTTCCTTCACTACTTTTCGTGATCGCCAACTGTTTTTCGACAGTTAACTGAAAGCCTGCTTTGATGAAGTCGATAAAACACGATTGCAACTGGCACTGCAACAATTTGCTAAGGAAACAACAGTTCTCCTGGCGATATTTAGCGCATTGTAGCGTTCATCAACAAACAATTATAACAGTTTGGTATCACGTGTTCTTCTGAGCATGCACAGAGTAAATAATGGCTTACCATGCGGTAGCTTAAGACGGTGGATGAGAAACTAATAATCACCAAATAGGGGCCTAACGGAGGTACGTTATACAAAGTTAGCTCTTTGCAATGCTGAGTGAATCTGTTGATTGGTGTTAATTGCCTCTGTTTCCAATCCCGGGTAAGGTATATATATCTATGATAGAAATAACCAATGAAATTTCACGCCAGGCGGACGGCGCTAGTTTAAACTGAAGGCTACTGATCTCATTGGCTACTTTCAAGCACGTGACTTTTAACACTTCGTTTCTCTTGTCAACCAACCAGAAATAGACTGTATCTACCTATGTTTGTCCGTACGCACCCACGTGAGCAAAATCACTACATAATGGTAAAAGCAGCTTTTACGTAAGAATTAAAAGCAAATTGAAATCTATATCAAACTTCTGCACAGGTAAACTTTGCTCTGAGGTGGTTTCTTTTCGAAAGTCTGAAATACTGGTGTGGCGACTTTCCTCTGACTTTATAAATAACCTTCCCTTTAGGGTTTTCAGGCGTTTAGAAACTGAAAAACAGTGGTGCAGGCCTCGTAGTCTACCAGGAATAGCGTATCCCTTCGAGTTGAAAGGGGGCGTATCCAGACATGCCAACTCTCACGCATTAGGCGTGAGTCTCACTCTTTGGCTAGTAATCTCATGCTCTCACGCCTAACCCTCTGTTTCTCACTCTTTCAGCTTAGTTCTCACGCATTTCTCACGCCTGATCTACTTCGTAATTAGCCCTGTGCTTAAAATTGGGCAGACCTGTGCTTATTTTTGTACTTAGAACATGCGATGACCTTTTTTTTTTTTTTTTTTTTTTTTTGGTCTTCACTACCAAAAATCCTGGAGCTGCACTTGAATCTGTTCCACATTGCCAGTAGTGTTTGAGGTCTCACTCCTAAAATTGTTCAGAGGTTGGCATCTCTGTGTATCCCTTACGTACGCGAACGAAAATGAAGAGCAGCTTTGAGGCTTTGTTGAGAGAATTTGTGGGGAAAAAACGTTAGTCACACTATAAAACAGTTTAGAAGATACTTCTGTGCGTAATATGTTGGTAAAAGCGGTTTGTTTAACAAACGCTTCCTTAGCAGTGCATAGCAACGTAATTGAACGAATTACAAAACTTTCGTGAATTACGAAATACGAGTTTAAAAAGTGATACATAGTTGGCTAATTGATACACTGTCTATAGTTAATTCCAGATGAGTTAGCTAGCTGCATGGCGCCTGGTTTTTAGAAGTAGCACAACATCAACTTGTTTCACTTATCTTATCACCAGCACGAAAACTCGAAGAATATCGAAAATCGAAAAGAACGTGTGTGCATGTAAAGCATTCGGCATCTTCTCCTTCAAAGCGCCGCCCATGCAGTGATCGAGTCAACGTCCGCTGTACTTGTTTCCGGGCGCTTGTTTCTGTTAGCGCCATGCTGTGATGTGATCATGAATGTGTATTTTTTTTAATGAAATGCTTTACAAAGCAGAGCAAGCAAATTAATTTTAAGTGCAACTATGAATGGGGATTATTCTACGTTATATTAAGGACCGCTTGGATCAGACTAAGTTCAGTTTGTGTCAGTGATATTAAACTGGAACCTCTTCAAGAATACAGTACTAACCATAGATATATATATACCTTACCCGGGATTGGAAACAGAGGCAATTAACACCAATCAACAGATTCACTCAGCATTAGACGATATGCGTGTTCTAATAGCCGTAGAAAATTTTACGAGAATTCGTAATTAATGTATTTCTTGAAATCTCAACGGTGTCACGTATTGAAGGAGCATTTCTTGAGAGCTACCTAACGTACGATTAGAAGAATATGTCAAGACGCCTGTGCTGTGTTTGGGGTTGTACCAATAAAAAGGGGAAATGCCCGGAAGATATCGCTGGAAATCGGCTTTGTGGCTGTCCATTGGCACGAAATCATGGTTGTCCCAAGCCTCAGTATTTAACGTTGCACAGTATTCATAGTATGCCCGATCATGTCAAACAAGTTGTCATCGAAAAGATCAATCTTACCAGGCAAGGTGGACGGCAAACTAAGTGGCAGCCTTCTAAGGAAGCTGTAATTTGCAACATACATTATGCAGATTGTAAAGGACCTACCAGAGATGAAAGTGACGTTCTTCCAATTAATTTTAAAAGACCAAGGAACTATCCTGTAACTAGTTCTGCACCAAAAAAGAGAAGGACATTGGAGAGGAAGTCTCCACCAGAGAAAACCACCAGAAGAAGAAGAGCTTCTCAAGCAAAACAGCACAGTGAGCAACCATACAGTTCACAAGATTATCAGCCCGGTGATGAGTTTAACAATTTACAAGCTGGCCAACTCACGCAACACAATGCACAAACAAATCACAGTGGCCAACTCACACAAATAAACACAGAGACACATAACAGTGGCCAGCTTACACAACTGATAGCTGACAGTAATCTACACACACAGCAGGTCAGCGAGGAGTCTGATGATGCACAATCTGGTCAACTCACACTTCAATGCACTAACACAACTGAGAATACACAGCAGCTCAGTGAGAGTACACAATCTGGTAAACTCACACTACAATGCATTAACACAACTGAGGATGCACAGCAGCTCAGCGAGGAGTCTGATAGTACACAATCTGGTCAACTTACACTACGGTGCAATGACACAACTGTGGACTTAGAGCAGCACAGTGAGGAGTTTGACAACTCACCAACTGATCAGCACTCACAACAACAGTGTGAACGGAATGATTTCCAACCGAGCCAAACTGCTTCACACACTGAACACAGAGGGCCAGATCTACCAGTCTTACAAGTGGCAAATCATGAATTAAGAGTTGACTACAATGTGGAGAATCTAATGAAGGAGAATGAAGAGTTACGTTTAGAAAATATGAAGCTTAAGGAGCATATTCAATATCTTAATACTCATATACAGAGACTTGATGTTACCTTGCTCAGTGATGGTCGAGTGAATATGTACACTGGAATATCACGTAAGCTTTTTGACTGCATTGATCGCTGGTTACAGCCGATGTTGCGAAAGCAAACGACAAGTGAAATGCTTTCACCAACCCAAAAGCTTCTACTTGTTTTGATGCGGCTCTGGCAAAATCATTCACAAAGCGACTTGGCGTGCCGCTTCAATGTTGATCAAAGCTCTATTTCACGTATTTTAAACCACTGGATTCCTCTTCTGAGTGCTCAGTTTAAAAGGCTTATACAATGGCCGCAGACATGCATTGGTCCATCTGTAGCGCCATATGATCTGTTGCCAAACTCAGTAGCTATAATTGATGGCACTGAAATTTTCATTCAGAGACCAAGCAACCTGGCAACGCAGAAGTCATCTTATAGTGATTATAAAAGTCACACAACCGTCAAGTACTTGGTTGCTGTTGATACTTTTATAGGTGTCTTCGTTTATGTTTCTGCAGGTTTCTCAGGCAATAGCAGTGACAGATTCACCATTGAACACAGTGGAATATTGGAAAATCTGAAACCAGGGCAAAGAATTTTGGCTGATAAGGGCTACAATGCACGTGACTTGTTTGCCCAGAAAAGGTGTTTCTTGACAATACCAAGCTTTTTGAATGAAGGCACACTTGCAGCTCAAGAGGCCAGACAATCTCGAAGCATTGCCAGTGTGCGAATAAGGGTGGAAAACGCAATCAGAAGGATAAAAGAGTACAAGATATTTACTGAAACGTTATGTAACCGTACAAACAGAAAGATAGTCGATGACATGGTAGTGGTAGTATGTGCGTTGTGTAATTTAAAAGAAAAACTTATAAAGTATAGTTATAGTGTACTAATGTAAATTGACTAGCTTTTTAAATACAGCACCCAAATTTAAATTATCACAAAAATAATTGATTACATACTATACAACCTAGACAAAATTTCGATACCCAAAGTTGTCATGTAGAAGTGAGTGAGTTTTTCTTTCATTTCACTCCACAAATCATTATCCGGTACAATCCTTTCGGTGTGCAGGTCCACTTTTGTCCAGACAATAAAATCACAAAACTTTGCACCAGAAAGTGCAAGCTGGCCTATAATTTGAAAATAATAATCATGTGATCGCTTTAACCTTGTTTGACAACCATCAACAATGCTTAAGCAAAATGATGGATCCTCACATGCCTTTTCAATGTAGCTGTCACGATGTTTATACGGACACTTCACTTCTATGATGCTAAATTCTTCATTGCCAAGCAAAATGATACCATCAGGAGATGTGGCTAGAAAAGGATGCTCAACACTTAAGAAAACACCACGCTCTTCAACTTGGGTACCAGTTGCAACCATGTATTGCTGTATAGCATTGCACTCATGGTCACATCCCCACTGTAATGCTGTTGAATGTGGAGTTCCATAGTCACCTAAGACAGTTTTTATTAAGGATGGAGGATAGGAGTGTCGAAATTCTCTGTTGCATACTCTCCCAAAATTACTAGATGTAACTCGCCATTGCCTTGCATCTAACCAGAGCGGATTATTTCGCTGACCAACACTCATATTCTGTATCAGCTGCACATCCTCTGCAGTGGGCTTTAATGACTCAACCAAATCTCTTACATTAACTTCACGATCAGCACATATCTCGCATAATTTGTCCAGAGGGTCTATTAATGCTGGATTGGCACTCGGTGATGGAAACGCTTGTTGGCTCCTGTCTGATTCCTGAGTAAAGTAATACTGAATACCAGTATCACAACCAGCATCTTCCAGTCCTTGTAGTAAGCCATCTAAAGGTGCCAAGGCACCAGTGTATGGAAAATAACCAGTTGATGATGATTTTCCAAAATCCAGGTCAGCAGAAAAAGATGGTTTCCCACCTTGAGAAGGCCGGGACCATGCACATCTCACACTCGTGCATGCCTGTGGTGTGATCTCTGATAACATTATCAGTAATGCAGCAATGTGCACACAGCTTTGAGTGCTGCCAGCAGGACATTTACAGTTACCAGCAACAGGAGTTTGAGTGGCATCTAACTTAATGAATAGGCAGTAGGAAGATGGAACTTGCCTCATGGTGGGTCTGCATTTTGCCTTGACATATGTAAAATCATTGCACTTGGCCTTTTCTAAGCTAAACAAGTGTCCACACTGGCATAAACGAATACCTGTTCGAAAGTTCTTCGTATATCCATCTTTGTGTTTTAGGTAAGTGGAAATACTGTTATCTGAAACCAGTGGAAAGTCATCTGTAGTCCAAGTCACATCATTTGAAAGCTCAGAAAACTCAGGAGGCGAAGGATACTCAAGACGTTGAAATGGCACTGCCTGGATTTGCCCTTCTAACTCATCCGTTTCAACGATATCCAAGACCTTCCTAACTAATTGCTCTTTGTTTCCAGAGAGAGGAACCCGTCTCTCTCGTAAAAAAGCCTTGAGCTGATCCACAGTCCACGAACAATACAGTTCACCACGTCCGGCCATTATCAAAATTCCGTATTATTGCATCATAGGAGTCACGCGAGAATTAGAATATTTACGGTACGCATATCGTCTATTGCAAAGAGCTAACTTTGTATAACGTACCTCCGTTACATTACTCCGTGTTATTTAAGATGGAACGAAAAGAACTCACGCTAGAAATGAAGAAACCAACGCGTGGGAATGACAGTGACGGTCCGTTTTCGTTGTTAAAATAAATGATAGGGATAAGTACTACAGTATTAGGTAGCTTAATACTCGTTTGTAAACCATCATTAAGTGTTTTGTGTGATATCAGTGGTGATTGATGACTTCCGGAATGAAATACTGTCTCTGGTTCTTTTCATTACAGGTGCCAAGGCAGAAAACACTTTTGAGGATGATGCTTTTATTATTAAATCCACAGAGGCAATAGAAGCAAAAGGAAGTGACACAGAGCCTGTTTGCTAGACGGCTGGTGTTTTGCTGCTGAAAACAGGTTTTGATTTAAAATTGCCAAGCCAGTTATGCCACATTGTGAGGGCAATTCTCTTTGTTATGCAGCTGGCTATGTTTCTAGACATCTATGTAAGAAATTAGAATGTGAGAGAGAACGTACATGAAACACTGCTCAAAGAAATAGTCTAACCATGCGTATCAATTCATGGACTTGGATTTTCACTGCAAGCTTCTGGGTTGAAATCAACCAAAACAGCACTAAAAAGCTTACATAAGCCAGAGACTTGTACAATAGCATGTATAATGTAAGAAAATACGAAACATCCATATTTAATTGTTCACAATGCTATATTACTTTGTGATTACAGCAATACATTGATATAAATACTGGTGCAAATAAAAATTGAAGTCTAGTAACTATATTCACGCAAAGGGAATGTTTCTGCAGGAGCAACTCCTGCAGTATACAGTTTGTGTTTCAGAATTTCTGTTTTGCATATAATGTACATCCACAAAAGTGTTCCTTAATGGTCCATCATCTTAACTTCAAAAATAAATATAGAAAATTCTCTAGTGGTTTTTTTGGATCGTATCAATCCACAATCTACCCTGTAGGAAACAAAGTATATGCATACACATTATATAATACCTTAAGGGATGACACAGTACATCGCTTCACTCTACACAGCAACCTTTCTAAAGACTCAATATCAGGTGCAGTGTCAGTGAAGGAAGACATAGGTATAGGCGACAGCAGCATTCACAGTCCTTCAGTATATTGACACACCTCTCAGAGGGATGGACACTGGCAAACCCTTGGGTTTAAGCTGAAAGTGCTTTTACTGCTAAGCCTAAGCTTTCTATGACCTCTCCTGTCATTTGTAGAGTGGGAATAGTAATCATTGTAAAATGTGTAGTTGTAGCTAAATTGAAATACTTGCATGTGCTTCAAAGAATCGAATATTTCACTACAATAGTACAGGAAAATAGCTTTCAAAGGCATTCTCATTGATTTGTATATGTATGAATTACTGGAAATACATCAGAAAGTTAGCTAAAAATGTCTATAAAAAGGCTTGTGAACCCCGAACTGTAGTACTGCAAAAATTCTTACTTCGCAGTTCATGCTGTCATTTCACCACAGAACGGCGGAACTAAAGGTTTTGGCTTACATGAATGGATATGCTAACGTCTTAGCTTTCAATCAGTACCATTTACATGGAAAAAGAACGCTTCTATCGTGCTCTCAGAACCCCGAACCACGAGGGTGCAATCTAATAATCATTTTTGCATAAAACGCGTTCTACGAGATTCGCTCTCGAAATTTAGACGATCATACACCAGTGAAACAACAGTATAACTCTTACCATAATAAGAAATCCTTTTCATCTCCACTTCTAGAAGGCTTATCTGCCCTTTCTCTTCGTTCTTCTTGTGCCAGATGAACCCATACCGATCAAAGGTAAGGTGTTGATTATTGCAATGCTGACGGCTCGCGCATTTTGTATTGAATTTACTCGGTTTCCAATCCCGGGTAAGGTATATATTATCTAAGGTATATATTATCTATGTTTCTATTCACGTGATATTTTTGCATTTGGCTTGCGTGGACAACTAACCTGAAATAGACTGTAGGTAGATATCAAGAGTTAATAATATTATTAACTCTTTTTTTTTTTTCCCCGGGGTGCCTGCACCCCTTGCCACCACCACCAGCACCAGATGGTAAAAGTGCTGGACAAAAAGACTGTAAACTTCAAAAATCAATGAGATGGCAACACTTGGCCTTCCGAAATAGCAAGGTCAAGTGCTCCAATAGTCACAGGGCTGCCACGGTGTGACCTTGCTCCACGCAAGCAGGTCACTGCTGACCTGAGCAAAGAGAAGCTGGTGGAATATCTAATCCATGATACAACACTGCTGTAAGATTGGCCCCGTTGAGTAGATAGCATAGAAGCTAGACGCTTATAAGCAACTGTAGCTGCACTACCCATTCCTCCAAAAGTGGAGAAAACCAATGGAGTGAATGAGCCCATTTCAACATCTCTTATTCTCTGTTCATACATCCTTTGTTTATCTTTCAAACCTTCTGTACAAGGAAGAAACCGCTGTGTTTCGATAACTGGGAGCAGTTGGATTGAAAATTCTAACATCAAAGAAAGCCTTCTGATGACGACTTCCCCAAAAACCATGTGCACTTACATCTAAATGTGCCTCATCCTCCACATTAGCTGTGGCATAGCGAAAGGACTCACCAGACAGGGGTTACAGCACTGGTTCAATGGCCACATTATGACATACTTCAGACAGAGCAGCAGCAGTGAAGTCCCTAAGTTCATTATGACGTAGAGTAGGGAAACCACCTGTAGCACAATTCATTGCATGATCAAAAGTAAAGCCATGACCACAGACACACTTAGCAGGTAGACTATTGGGTAACCAACCATATCGTAGACACAGTGCATCCCTATAAATGCACCTTTATGGAGTGCAAAACCATGTTCTTCAATAGGAAGCACTGATAACCATGATGAGGCACCTTTCTCACTAGGTAAAGAAACAATACGACGTAAACTAGCTAGCAACTGTGGTGTGAGTTCCGATTGCTTATAAACCAGCTGCCGATGTCTCAAAGCTATAACATCAGCCTTAGCTTGACGCTGGGCACTAACCACTGACATCCTAAAGCAAGTCTGTTATTCAATGATCTCCTTGGTTAAAGATGAGGTAACTTGAATGGAAAAATCAAATTCAAAGTTAGCATTAGCAGAAGGGTTACACAGACCCAGGCCTCCCATTCGTGCTGGAAGAGAAAACAACTCTCGCTCTAAATCACTGACAAATTTTCCAGTAACAGCAGGAATAAATTCTGTAAAAATAGTTGTTTCAAGAGGTTGAAGATAGTCGGAAATTCTGGGTAGCGTTCGTAAAAAATTTGTCCACTTACTAATAAGACCATGCGTGAAAGCACAATAAGCAGCATGAGGCTGAGCCTTTGCAATCACACTTAACTTCCGCACACAAGACACCCAATACTCAACCTTCTCATTCACATAATGCTGGACAAAGGTAGGAGATCCTATAGCAGCACCAAGGTGACGCTTACCCTCCACTGTGATACCCACACCACATCCATCAAAAAGATTCTTAGCTAAATCTAGATGTTCTGCTTTCACAATCAGCCATGATTTAGATGGTTTTACATTGTAGCCAAATGCAGGACCCAAAGACACAAGGGCAGACCACCACTTGCGCAACCCAGTCAAAGAGCCAGCAGCAGTAGCATCGTCAGCAAACCAGGCCTGTCTTATTTCACAATCACGTATTGCATCAATATTATTAACTCTTGTAGATATGTAGATAGGTACACACACACACTTTTACGGAAACAATTTCAGTAAATCAGGCGAAAGCCCACAGCCGGCCTTTGGCCGGCTGTGGGCGTGCGCCTGGTTTTTAAAAATGAAGATGGGCACCGGTGTTAAAGTCTCGTGCCCAGCCGGGCTCGCGCTAATAGAGTGAGCACGGCTGGGCACGAGACTAGTGTTCAGCACAGAAGAAGGCGTGTTCATTTACATAACGAAATTACTACAGATCCGACCAGTAGGACACAAATTTTAAGCATATAGCTAGAAGTCCGACCAGTCATGTGATCTTTGTAGTTTACTCTCCCTGAGGCGTTTTCTACAAGGCATACTCGTGCTTCTAGGTGAGGAAGGAACTCAAAATAGGATATGAGGTATGGGAGTAACCTTGTCAGTAGATAGGCGTGCAGATCTGCACGTCTGTTCCTGGGTGCATTGGGGTTACTGTGAACAGACAGATATACAGTTTGCTTACTTAACTTGGCTACTGTATTAGAGATCCTTGTGGTACATAGAGGAGGCATGGTTATGTCAATATTTATTCTGAGGAGTTCTTCTAAGTAGCAGTGTCTCTAGTGTTGTGTGGATAGACTGCTTTTTGAGTATATCTCAACATCCACCATCAATCCTTATCGTTACTTTTTTCATTAATTATCCTATCAATGTAATGCCCAACTACCACTGATACGGGCTGAGGGTGGGGAAAGGTTGGGGATGGTGGGGGAATTGATTGCTAAATTTCCCCGACGTAGTGGGGATTTTTCTTCACTAAAGAAATTCACTCAGGCAGCAAAAGTGTGTGCTTTCAATTTGGAAGGAGTGTCTGGGGTGCTAACTACTATATTCATACTAGAATCCACTCGTACTAACTCATCGCTTGAGCAACGCCACATGACCGTTCAAATCCCAGGGGTTTGCAAGTCCAGGGTTTGCATCTCCAGTACTTCCCCAGTAGGTAAAGAATTGTAATTTTCAGTGATGTAAATTCCCACCTCAGCCTGTATTAGTGGTAGTCGGGGATTACATTGATAGGTGCATAATTCACCTTTTCTGTGGAACAACATACCTGCACCTGCCTTACAGATAACCAATATCAATCCATTCCATGCTGCCTTCAAACGATTTCTTTTTAACCGTTGTTTCGTATTTCTTGTTTTGCTTTGTATTAGCAGGAGCCCATAAGCGCCGTAATGAGCTCCTGGTATTAGTGTATTGTCCTAATACCTTTCTGTTTACTTGTATTGCTTATATTGTCCTAGTATCTTTTCTGTTTACTTGTATTGCTTTCGCATTAGTGAATTGTTCTTGTATCTTTTGTTCTGTTGTTTGTATGTACTTGTGGGGAGCACATTTACAGGCCCAGCCCCTTGTCATTTGACAAAAATTGATAATAATTATAACTAGGGGTATGGTACAGTTTAAATCCCATGCACATTAGTCCAGCCCTGCCAACCCTCATGGACTTACTGTGAGTCTCACGATTTCACTATCAAGCTCAAGGTCTCACAAGCAGTAGCTCTAAGCTCACGGTTTTTCAGTTAAGCTTTCTAATTCTCACGGATCATCACCGTTAGTCATCTAGTGTCTAAACTGAAGTCTGCAGCAATGCAACGAGCCAAGGAAGATAGCTAGTGTCATACACAACACTCTTGAACAGACTAATCTCGCATGACAGATGGTTTGTGTGGGGCAAAAAATAAACCACACCAACTGTCTGGCACGTGAGACCACAAATAAACATCTAACTTACACAAAGTTGCCGTGTCATTTCTTTCCAGGGGATATCCCCGGGTGTGCCCCCAGGGTAACTTGATTGTGGTACAACTATAAATGTTAGGCAATAAAATTTAATAGAGGTGCAATCACATGATTATAAGCAGGAAAACGGTGGGGATTGAGACAAAGTCGTGAAATACTGGCCTTGAAACTTTTACTTAATGCTAGTGAAATGGACATGCAGTGACTGGATTTGGGTTTACAAGATCAGAACTCAAGAGGCGAGCCTACTTCATTGAAAGTGAAAGTGCTTAACTAGCTAGAGCGACACCATGAGCACCTGTTCACCCAGCTATACAGGTATGTAGCATGTATTTGGTATGAATTTCATTCATCAGTCTCTAAGTAGAAATTGATATTTCTCAAATGTCTTCTCATAACACACTAGGCTGCAAACAAGCTTGTGCCATTTCATCAAGACCACAATTGCTTGTATTTTGTAGTTTTGTACTGTTTTTAGACTGATTGCTATACAAATATTTTAATTTATTTGCTGACCTACCAATGTTGTGTTTGAGATATTGCCTGTAAACAATTAAGTTGAAGTGGCCACCAAGAAAGTACACATCATTAGCTATGTAAATACTTGAAGTAGTAATAAGGTTCACACAGTACACACACATCCATTTGATGGTTGTTAAGGACGGATAACTTATCTGTCAAGCTACTACAAAACCATAGAGTTGCTTTTAACTATGCTTAACCTTCTACTGGTAGCACACACAACCCTCCAAACACTACAACTCCAAACAGTGCTTTTATTTATTTAGTTTGAATCTGTACAACAAACTGGAAAACATCTAATATTTGTCACTGAAGCTGTATGTTTGTATAACTTTGCATTTTTGTTTGTCTTTTAGTCGTCTCTTAGCACTATCAAGATTCACGTTTATTTGGTTATCCTGACTGTTCCAGGGCTATGTAGACATTCATTCTGGACAAGTACTACATAAAATACAATAGTAAGCATGTAAACTGCATTACAACTTGTACATGTAACTAATACAGGCAACATCATGGTCCAAAGCTAGATAACGTCTTGTCTACCACAGCTATGTGTCGTGAGAGTTGATTTGCCGAAGAAGATTGACAAATGATGTATTATTTATATGTAGTTGTTGTACTGGATCTTCGTCTTGGTGTCATTATGTTCAAAGTACACCATAACCTGGTATCCAGCCCTATCATTATATTTACAGTATACTATACTAAAACCCTGTAATGTTGCAGTGCGTGTAAGTAATTTTTGTACAAATAACTGTACATCAAAGATCCCATCCCTGGTTAAGAATCAAACAGTGATACTACACATTAGTGCTGAAATGATTATTTTGAATTTGTCTATTTCGTCGCATGACACAATTTGATTCATAAACACACCATTGAAGGATGAAACCAACTTTGAAGCTTGAAGAATGTGAACAAGGTGGCATAATCACACTGGAAAATTCATTTTTAAAAGAGATAGAAATAGCTCTCAGGCTTTACTTTACTGCTTTTTCATGGTTAAAGTATAATCAAACAATTGGTCGTTTTCTTCACAACAACTATTCGAATAGAAAATTTATGTGGAGTGGTTTCACATACTTTGTTTCTTGTCTTTGCTGTTTTTGAAGCTCATCAATTGGGATTGTGTATCATACTGCTTCAAGCATGGTGGTTCAAATCTGGCTCCTCTTCATTTCTCATCACTACTGTCATTGAGATGTTAAGTTAGTTTTGTGCAACATTTTTAAATAGCTGCACACTTTTTGTTGTTTTCAGAATTCCTTATACTCCTTAACTGGTTGTGGTAGCTGTAACTTGACACTGGATAGTTTTTGCCTTGAAAGAAAGGATGTACATAACTTTACTATATTTCACTGAACACAAGTAGACATATGCACAAAACAACCAAGAATTATATCCAGCAGCATATCTAGCTTACACTGGCTGTGACAGTTCAGCCGGCATTCCTTTAAGGTTTTTTTCTGGGTTACTGTTCACACAGAGCTTTAGCAGTATCTACAAAGATTTTTCATAACAACTTCAAAGTATACCAGTCTGTTGCATAGTTGTTTTACTGCATCCTACCTCTTAAAAGGTTACATGCTAGTCACCAATACCTAGGCAAAGCAAGTGAAGAAAGTACAAAAGGAAGTGGCAAATTGTGGCTACTAGTATTGAGACCCATGTTAGTGCCACACTGTGACATTAGTATATCAAGTAGCTACCCAATTATGTTTGTCTTGTCTAGAAAGTAAGCTAACAAGTGAAAACTGTGTGTGCTACCTAGCATTGAGTGTTACCCTTCAGTTAACTGTGTCATTGCCACACCATGACAGTGATGTATCAATGCTAATGACAGCTGTCTTAAACAGTCCAGAAAGTAAGCTGACCATAAAATTGTTTTGGCGTTGCTGACTTTCGTTTGATGAATGTAGTATACGACCACGGGCGAGATCACAGGTTACCAGCTATTCAGTAACCTCACCATAGATTTCTATTGGATTGGTAGCATCAAATGAAATATTGTGTAAAATTGTCTAGCTTACAGAAAAACCTCAATAAGCAGCCATCTCTTTTTATATGACTACCTGATCACTTCTAGTTGGTCTCAAACATGTGTACTTCATGGTCTTATTAATGAGACCACCTCATTATAGTGACCATGTCAAGTAGGTCCCTAACATATAGCTAAGATGTACTTCATGACCTCATTATTTACATAACTGAAAGGTTATAATAAATACTTCAAGGCTTGGTTACTAACACTATAGATAACCTTGGGTGACTTAAGATCACTATCAATAGTAGGAGATCTGGTATCAGAGGAGGTTGGATGCGTTCACGTGAGCTGTACTTTAATTGCATTCTTTGATTTGGTATTTCATGTGATTGTCAATAGTCGCAATACAAAACTGAAAAATGGTAGGGATCACTGGGGATCGTTAGATATTCAGATCATCCTTTGTGTAAGCTTCAAGGCAATATACTTTGTCAGTGCTTGAATTCCGGGTGAAATTCATAAGTTGCAGTTTGGTGTACACTACTTCACCAGCCTTCATGTACGTATTTTATTAATGAAACATGAAATGGCTGAGTGAGTTATTCTGAGATCGCGATGTATTAACCTCCTCTAAAAAAGGGATTTTGTGTAATTTGTTTTAGCGGCGCATAAAGCGCGTCCAACCTCCTCTGATCTGGTATAGTTGTTATAGTTGTAATCCCACAATCATCATGTCATAAGCATGCAGTATTTATATTATATAATATAATACCATGTGCTTAATCTGTAACAAGACTAGCATGGCACCACAATGTATGACTTGTCTATTGCTAAACGACTTATCACTACTCATTCAGTGATAGAAACCTTAAACACAGGCTGGGATGCAGGCTTACACAGGTGGCTGGTAGTTGAGAACTTATTTCTTTACCTAAGGCCAGGCAAACTTGATTGTTTCTCATCCCTACCTGCATCTCTTTTTTATTCCACCGCTTCTAATTTCATTACTGCTGTTATCAATCACGTGTACACTTATTTTGATGCTAAGAAGGCTGGCTATCCTTTTACAGCACAGCAAATTTCACTTGCACCTCAGAAATGGTAGTAAAATGTAAGTAATAGTTACTTAACAGGCTTCAGCTAACGTATGATGATAAGACAGCTTGATTTAGAGTACTTCTTTAGTAATGAATTAGAGATGCAACAATACAGTGTGTAGACGTATCGATATATTGCCTCTGGTGTATCAAGATACAGCGATATATTGTGCGATACAAAGTAGAGTCTAAGCAATGGTCTATATTGTCTTTTTGCTTTTTAAAGAGAAACAAGTGAGCTAATTTTTCTTTGAGAAGCATTACATACGACGCAGTGTAACCGCAATGTACAATAATTTGATCGTCAGCCATGTTAACAAGCCACGATATGTTGATATATCACGATACGCGATATATCGATACGGTTTGACTTTGTATCGATACAGCGATATTGTCTTAAAACGATACGCGATATATCGATATATTGTTGCATCTCTATAATGAATAATGACCTACCGCCCACATGGAAATCTGAACTTTGGTGGATGAGAAACAAGCAATCAAGTTTGCCTGGCCTAACGCTACATACCTAGATGGGTTGTGTCAAGGCTAGTGTGCATGGGATTTAAACTGTACCATACTCCTACTCAATGATTGACAAAAAGCATCTATGATTTATACAACACTGCTGCTTAGAATAATTTGAAGAACTCACAATAAATATTGATACAACCATGCATCCTCTACACACTACAAGGATCTCTGATACTGTAGCCAAGCCAAGTTAACTGTACATCTGTGAAGATCGACTTCTGTTCACAGTACTAGCTACAATGCACCCAGGAACAGACAAGTGAAACACGTGCAGATCTGCACACCTATCTACTGACAAGGTTACTTCCATACCTCATATCCTATTATTTGATTTCCTTTCTCACGTACGCCTTGTTAGAAATCTGAAATTCCCCTCAGAGTAAGTAAAAACGATGAAGAAACAAAGATCACGTAACTAGTCGGACTTCTAGCGATGCGCTTAAAGTTTGTGTCCGACTGGTCGGACTTCTAGTCAGGCGCTTAAAATCTGTGTCCGACTGGTCGGATCCAGAGGGTCGGATCTGTACAGTCTATTTCAGGTTGGTTGTCCACGTAAGCCAAATGCAAAAATATCACGTGAATAGAAATAACCAATGAAATTTCACGCCAGGCGGACGGCGCTAGTTTAAACTGGAGACTGCTGATCTTATTGGCTACTTTCAAGCACGTGACTTTTAACACTTTGTTTCTCTAGTCAACCAACCGGAAATGGACTGTAGCAACTTCGTTTACATAAATTATAGGTCTCGTGATTTGGTTTTGGTCAGGTTTCTGCTGGCCTTGCTGTGAAACTCTGCGCATTGTTGGCGCAGTACAGTATCGTCCAAAAATGATCCAGTGGATGGTCCCATTACTTCTCTGTGTGATTGGAATATTTTCAGGTTGGTCTATGTGTTGTGTTTCGTACGGTCTCCTATGGTGCCGCTCAGACGGCTGTGTCCTTTTTGTGTGGTGAATAATGTCGCAACGCTTAGGCCACCATCTTAGATTACCTGCTACGCATTGGTGCCATCGGAAACTTCCATAATACCGCTGCAATGATGAAACCCATATATCGTCATCTAAAAGGGTGAGAGTCATAACAAGCTTAAGGATATGATTCTTTTGTAACAACGTGGTTCCTTGACTAAGGTAGGAGCGGGCGTTTCCGGACAAAGTTTGCATTCGCATTAGAAATTTGTTTATTTCTCCTTGAAGAAAAACGGATTATAAAATGCTTAGTACCGAATTGTAGCTAATGAACTAGGCTATCGATGGTATAAATTGTGGGATAGGGTGCTAGGAGAAAGAACAGTTTAAATTTGCAATTTGAGAAAATGCCAAAAATTTGTGTGGCTGGGGTTTTTGGACACCACTAAAAAAAGGCGTACCTGCCATTGTTATGGGAAATGCTGCACTGTATTGAGTGTCATGGCCCTGCAGAGACTGATAGCATTCTGTTTGTATGGCTATTTTGTTGGTGACAGCAATTTTTAAGAAGCAAAACTGCTTCCAGCCTTGCTTGGGCCATGTGAGTGTCTTGCAGCACTTTCGAAGATGCGACGTTTGATCTACCTGGAAATCTGTATCAGTCCTTGCCTTAACACTGAAACAGCATAATTGAGTAGTGTGGCCCCGTGGATCCTTGCTTGGGGCTTCTCCGGGCTGCTGGTTGGGTTGATTGCGCGTCCCAGTTAACACTTTGCCGGTAGATGGGCTGGATTCCATTGTACTATCTCTAAATCAGATATCTATTCATTGAATAGTGTGACTGATCATTTGTACTGCCTATGGTTGCTTAGAATTATGAACGGTGCCCTCAATCTTCTGTTAACATGTGTAGTGAAAGTTTTTACACAAAAATATTCTACACGTTCAAGCAAATTGTGATATATCTCGGCAATACTTAAAGCTATCGAAACAAAACTTTAGTATTTTATAGTACACAAGTAGGGTACTTAGGTACTTAAACCATAGCCTGATTGGTTTCTATTCCATCCTTCAGTAGTGGATTAAAAATGAAGTGTCTGGAATACCCAGCCGTACGGAAACCCCCTTACTTATCTTACTACTTCCTTCTCTCAACCGTTTTTACAATGTGCACCAATCGTGTTAAATTCCTTACTCCCCAAGTTATGGGGAACACTGTAGAGATTTGATAATTTTGCGAGAAAGTGCCTTTGCCCTTGTTTTGTCATTCCTGCAAATGCTGGGTGTACAGTCTCATATGGTCAGACAACTTTTTCTTGACTATATGTAACGTAAGAGATCGATTTTGAACCACTAAACTTGATTACTTGTTTCTCATCTGTGAAAATCAGATTTTCATGTGGGCGGTAAGTCACTTTTATATCAAAACTAATGTCAAATTTACCAGATTCCACTAGGCTTTGCCCGTTTTTGGTAACTATTACATCACCTTGTAAAAAACCACCATAACTTCTGCATACTTTAGTTTACGGAAACACAGTTTGTTTATTGGACTCCTTGATCTCAGGTGAGTCCCGTAGACTATTAGATTTTGTTCTGAGACAAACGGAAAGGGAAGAAAGAGCCTTGTTCTGGTGAATTATGTACACATCATTAGGTACGTAAATAAATTCTGGGAAAACAAGGTTTTTTGTGTACTCTGTAAAATTACCAATTAAAGACTCAGTACGGGTAAATTCTCAATCAGTGTGCTTCAACACATAAAATGACACCAAGTTTAGTGGATTTGGTTGAGGATAACAGGTTATACTTTTGGGGTTTATCCACCTGCGTAATTGATTTCTCCTAATCAACAATGAATAAATGACACTGTGGTAACGTTACAACCTCAGTATAGGTGGCATTGTCCAGGACAATTCAAAGGCTTTTTTCATTGCATAATGTGCTGTAGAGGTTATGGGCGCTAATGCTTGTACTTTTGTGTTTTCTGTATATAGTACAGAAGTAACAACGCATGAATTTTGTATTGGACAAGGAAATCGCACAAAGCCAACAACTTTCAGTGCACAGCAAAGCTTATTTTTATTTGCTTAACTGCACTTCAAGTACAAGTAGAGTCTGTGTCTATACTTAACCAACCCTTAATATGTGGTAAAAAGTAGTGAAAATGATTTCATCTGTGTCCTAAGTTGACCACGCATATTTTAAGTTGACCACAATAGTAACTTCACAGTATGTCGACCACCCTAGTTTTCCCTTTCCCATAGTAAGTACATTTACGGAATAGACTAATAATGTATGCTATCAGATTCTACGGATGTCAAGGTCAGTCGCGTAGCCAGGCCTTCAGGGATGGGTGGGCACACTCACCCACGCATTTAACCCCATGCAACTAACCAGCACAAAATGTGAGTCCATCCTTAGTGGACCCTACACACATTTGGTTTGAAAACTGTTTCAAAAACGTATAAATGTATTTAGCTCGCTTATAATACACTATGCTGCTACCCACGCAGCTTATTTCACTAGTCTAATGCTATTGCATGGATGATATATAAGCTAGAAATGTAATACACCTCCTTGTCTTGGTCTGTGTTAGCTCATCTGTACTTGTACACAACTCTTTATACTCCAGCCTGACTCTTGAGATATCGTATGGCTTATTTCAGCCATTTTTCATCTCCAATGCCTTAATACCAAAGAATTTAAATTTCGTCTATCACTTGAGGTCACTTCACCCTGCCAACAAAAGAAATCCATGCTGTTACTATTCAGATGTGAAAAATAGACTGGATCTCCTTCCTTGTGTTCCTCTCTTCCCCACCTAAAATTTGGATCATGTGATGCTGTGCATTAAAAAAACTGAAACTACTTGGATCATGTGATGTTGCTGATTTACAACGAAAATATCTGCTGCCAAGGTATGCACTACTTGTCTCTTGTTTGTAATAGCAAAAGTGAGTGGGCACCACTTTCCTAAGTGTGCACCTGCCCACCCTTGGCTACACCACTGATCAAGGTGAATATCCATTTATGGTATTGCCTATAACAACGGCATGGTAACAATTTATTCTATAGTTTTCGTGACATGGAACGCAAAAAATGACTGTCTGATTTTGTAACATAGCTCAAATGGACCACAGTGCCACTACTTGCTACCACTTTTCTATCTCTGTGTCCAGAGTGTGATTTCAGCGTTGTCGCCATCTCAGTTGCCATTTGCCTTGTTTGGATATGTTAGAATTCAGGCGTATTCCTGAGGGCCTGCTTCACCTCTTGGACTAGAGCTCTTCTCACCACCTTTCCTTACCATAGTAGATATCCTGACAGCTCCTCATAATTCCAGTATTCAACTTTAGATACACCTGCGGTTGACAGAAGATACTGGTTGACATTTGGTCGCTTATGCTAATGCTTAGAGATTGCAAGTGCCTAGAGTTCAGACTGCAACTTGTTCTTGATATGTACCCCATGGGAAGAGTTAATGAACTTCAACAAGTCTTTGTCCACAAGTATTTAACCTTTTCAGACTAAGTTAATAGGTTTTGATGAAAAAGGACTGACACTCACTATGCCTAAACTGGTAATCTTCAAAGTATCTCCATGTAGTTTTCTTCTGTGCAGTTAATATGCTACTGTACATGGCAGTGAAATAGGTTCTTTCCCATGCACAAAATTTTCTGTTAATTGAAAGACTTGGAATTCAAATATTGAATGTCAACTGATGGGCTGAGCTATGGGTGAAGACTTTTTGGAATCCATCAACTATCCCAATGCAGGTTGGGAGTGTATAGAACAAGTCATCTATGCTTATCAGTCCAGGCCCTTTAGGGCTTTAAGTAGATGTTTAAATGCTTAGAAAAGGTGGTACAACAAGGTGAGATTGGCTAAGATGCTAGGTCATTCATCATTAATTTTTTCAATTTACAGTTCACGTGAAAGGTTTCCTGAGCTTGGCCATACATGTACTGATTCTTACTACATGAACTTGGCTGTCAACAATTTTTCACTTACGCCCAGTTCTGCTCCTTTAACTAGTACTGATACTGAAGCATGGTATTGTAGTGATGATTGAAAGGTGCTTGTAGTTTGTGGCCATCTCTTGAGAGAGTCTATCATTGCTTTAATGTCCTGGAATTCGTTGCCAGTTTTAAAGGTGTAAATGTTTTGAGATATTCATACAGTACGATAGTACTCTATATTATCAATAATGAATGTTTGGGCTTTTTGGCCAAAAATATCACCAGCTTCACAATAGCTTCATGGCACCTTGGCAGTATTAGTTAGGTATAGCCTTGATCTAAAGCATTTCCAACATGTTGCTACAAATTTAAAAAAAAAATTGTTCAGAGGAATTTTCTACTTAGGTACTGCCTGACTGACTGACTGATGCCTTCAGACAAGCATCACTCAATAGTGTCTAAGGCTGCATACAGGCTTGGTTGTTTCACTGTTTGACATTGCTTCAGCCTGACAGGTGCCTTTTGGTATACCACAGTACGTACTGTACTGCTCAAATGCAATGTTGTCTTGTAATAGTGCGAGCGATTAAAAATCTTGCTAATTAAAGGGTGTGACACCCATTTCGCTCACGAGTACTCATCCCAAACAAAACTGGATGAATACTTGTAAGCGAAATGGGTTCTTTAATTAGCGACTTTTTAATCACTCGCACTTGACGTTGCATTTGAGCAGTACCATACAATGCATAGTAAATGGGTCTTCACTTGTGTCCCATTAATTTTATCTTTGCTTATAGCGCAAGGTGTCATTTTGTGGTAGCACTGCGTGAAGGCTTCCTTACATTTAACGCGAGTTTTCTGTTGTAAATGGTTGATTGTAGAGGTCCTTCTTGTAGTATTCTTCATTTGTAATGCTGTGACATAGTTGAAAACGAAGAGTAATAGCCACTTTCCTATTTCAGTAATTGATAGTTGGGACACATGTTAGATACAAACAATAATTATAAGCTTGACACCATTCTTTCTTCTAATGCAGTATGCGCAGGATCACCTAATATTACAAAAAGTAAACCAACAAGTAGAAGGAAAAGTTAGGAATTTTAAGTTGGTTTAGGGATCAAACAAATAAAAAGTAGTGAAACAAGGGAGGTTGCCTACACCTAGCAATATACGTAAACTGGAAGGTAAAAATGGTTGAATGCTACTGTCAGAGTTAGGGGTAATGTAATGTGTTATGTAATAGTATTGCTTTTGTGGTGTTGAGTAATATAACATGTTACATGATGAAGTAGCAAGTAATATATAACAATTATTACATCCGGAAATTGTAACGGATGTAATGCGTTAGTTCTTTTTAACCCTTAAACCCGCAGAGAACTTTTCGGAAATGCATCTTTACACAATATGTGCACACATGGTGGGGTAATTTAATTCTTACAGCCTACAATTACACATAGATTAAAAGTGTGTTCACTGGGCTACTCGGAGAAGGTTAAATGAACACTGTAACTACAGTGGCTTACTAGTTATGAAGCGATGAACAGCAATGAGTTGCATCTCCGTGTTTCAAAATTATTGCCACATGTTTAATTTCGATTGTGGGTTTACTCACGTGAGTCATATATGGCTTGATAGAAAATTTCATGATGAATCGATTGGAAGTTGTTGCAAGGTGATAGGAGCAACTACCATCAAGTTATCGACTGTTTTGTAAAGGTATGCAAAGGGTTTGCGTGTTTCCTTACTGAAGAGTTATTTTCACAGCTAGTTTTGGCCTCACCATTTAGCGTTAGGGTAAAACCCTAGGTATCATTTTAACCCTTGTTACATCGCAAGTAGAATGACAAAAATTGCACAGCCATAGGATGGACACTTCAAAAGTTACAGTGCATTGTGCAAAGCATGCATATTTATTAAGTTTAAATCCAGTTTTCTGGATTGCGCTGGTTTAAGGGTTAACGCGATTGAAGTTAGCCTTGTGATTATTAGTGCATTTTGGGCCCAGGCAGCATTGATGACAGAATTACGGACATGAACAAAGAGTAATAGTGTATGGGGAGAGCCTTTGAGGCCAAGACACTACAACAAAGTATGTGTTTGTGGTTGAATTACAACAGAGAAACCTGTGTCTTGCTCGTGTCATAGGCTGGTAGCTTGAGTTGGACTTACTTTTTAGCTAGATGTAATATGTAATATATTTCTAGTTACAGCCCTCAAAGTACCGAGTGGTATGTAACTTATTACTTTTTTCTGTGAGTAATATGTAACTGTACCACATTGCATGGCATTGAAGTAATGATTAATATGTAGCAAGTTACATATTAGGGTAACGACCCCAACTCTGGCTACTATGCAATATTTCTTTTGTCTGTCATGATGTAAATTGTGTAGCTGATATGATATTGTGGTGTCATCATTCTTGTTTTAAATTACATCAAGTGACTAATGACCAACATGAGAAAATTACGCATGCAGTTTAAAAATAGCACATCATCTTAGAACTTGTGTAAGTATGAAATATGTATATATGGTGATCCCTTTCCTTTGGTTAATATGTGTAGTTGTACTAAATAGACGCCAATGTAATTTTTTCCTGACTGAGAGATGGATGTGAACATAGCTTTGTATGCTGCTTGTGTGGTTTTGCCATGCTGTGCTTGCCACACTATATGCCTGCCATATGTGACCTGCTAAGCAAAAACCCGCATTTTCCCTCAAACTTTCTTGTTGTCTAGAGGAAAACACCAATGGACTGTTAAAGTTTTCTGGTTGGTGCTTTTGGAGTTATAGAACAAGAAGAGCAAAACAATTGATTTGTACAGAGCCTATACGGAAAAAATTACAGGTGTTCGTTTAATCGATCATAAGTTCCAGTGCAGCAGGCTACAGAGGGTGTCGTTCTATTCACCATGAACTAATGCATTCATCAAGATATAAATACACCCATGCCATCACACGAGAAGGTTGTTCAAACTTAGAAACAGGTACGATGAAGTTATGTTTTACTACAACGTAAACTAACACATGTAACTCATGTTTGCTTCATGGTACAAAAACAAAACAAAGATATTCCTACACTCCATGAAGAGGCAAATCCATTGGTTTATTAGATATTTCAATTCAAGTATTCCTTCACTGTTTACTGAAGCAATTAAAACATTATTTATGTAGAATGCATTTTTCATTTAATGGAATTTATCTCTAAAACAGAATTATGCAAACAAGTTGGTTTTTCGCTCAGCAGGTACACTATGGCTGCTATGCTTGTATTGTTCTTTGTTTAGTTTAACTGAATCATTGTTGGGAATAAAGTTGGTATGTTAGTTTCGATGTTGTAAATAGTAATTCAAAACAACACACAATTATTAGTAGCATTCATCTGTTGACAATACATCTGCATAGACATTTTTTAAACCAGGCGCACGCCCACAGCCGGCCGAAGGCCGGCTGTGGGCGTGCGCCTGGTTTACTGTAATTGTTTCCGTAAAAGTGTGTGTGTGTACCTATCTATCTACCTATGTACCTATGTACCTATCTACTTATCTACCTATCTACCTATGTTTGTCCGTACGCACCCACGTGAGCAAAATCGTTTAATAACGGTAAAAGCAGCTTTTACGTAAGAAGTAAAAGTGAAATGAAGTCTGTATTAAACTTCTGCACAGGTGAACTTTGCTCTGAGGTGGTTTCTTTTCGGCGGACTGAAATACGGGTGTGGTGACTTTCCTCAGACTACCTTCCCCTTGAGGTTTTCAGGCATTTAGCAACTGAAAAACAACGGTGCAGGCCTCGTACACTGCCAGGAATAGCCTATCGCTTCGAGTTGAAAGGGGGCGTATCCCTTACGTACGCGAACGAAAATGAAGAGCAGCTTTGAGGCTTTGTCGAGAGAATTTGTGGGAAAAAACACGTTAGTCACACTATAAAACAGTTTAGAAGATAGTTCTGTGCGTAATATGTTGGTTAAAGCGGTTTATTTAACAAACGCTTCCTTAGCAGTGCATAGCAACGTAATTGAACGAATTGCGAATATTTCATGAATTACGAAATACGAGAAATAGCTAATTATATTATCAAACTACCCTATTGTAAAGTAGTAATACATAGTTGGTTAATTCATAGTAGTATATACTGTCTATAGTTATTCCAGATGAGTTAGCTAGCTGCTTGGCGCCTGGTTTTTAGAAGTAGCACAACATCAACTTGTTCCAGCATATATGTGACCAGCTGAGTGAAAATCTGACTTGTTTGCAACTTCATTTTATGACTTTTTACTGTCTAGAGGGAAACCAATGGGCTGTTGTAGTTTCAGCCTTATTTGGTAAAAGCTCTTGGAGTTATACTGATAGACAACAAGAAGAGCAAAACAATAGGTTTGTACAGAGCTTATATCGAAATAAAATTACAGGTGTTTGTTTAATCTATCATAAGTCTCGAGTGCAATGGACTACAGAATTGGGACTTGTGTCATTCTGTTCACCATGAACTGTGGCGTTCATCAAGTTATAGTTGTAATGGTATCAAACAAGAAGACTGTTCAAGCTTAGAAATAGCAACAAAAAGTCACAACGTAAATAAACATACGTAACTCAAGTTTGCTTTATGTTATAGAAACAAAATAAAGACATTCTTTCTTTTCATGAAGAATCAAATCCATTGGTATAATTGGATTTTCCAATTTGTGTCTTCCTTCACTGTTTACTGAAGCAATTAAAACGTATGAAATTATTTATGTAGCACATGGTTTTGCCCTAATGTATTTCAATGGTATTTATCTCAAAAACAGAATTATGCAATCAAGTCGGGATTTTGCTCTGGTGGGTCACATATAAGCTATGCTCATTCATACCTCACCACTGCACTCACTCACTGGCTATTGCTTTAGAGATGCAAATCAGTGATCAAATCAGTTACAGATATGGTAGATAAACTCTCCGAGATCTGATATTGCTACCGTACTTAACATGGAAAGTATTTAAAAGCTTTCTTGTTCACTACAAATAAATAAAAGCTCCTATGCTATACCAAAGAACTGATTTGTGAGAAGCCACATGAGTGCACATGTAAGCATTGCTGTTATTATTAAGTGCAGTTTGCTGAAAACTGGTAGGTTGAAAACCTGAACGTGGAGTTTGGTTGCTGAGGCGAGGTACTTATCGGTGACCGAGACGCACATGCAACTGAGATCACTAATTATTGCCCGCCAAGGTGTCAAACCGAGAATTTATCAACCTACTTAAAAACTACACTGTGGGTGTCTAGCTTATTTAGAAAGTAGTCATTATCAGCACTAGAGAAGAAAGGCTGTCACTAAGGTAAGTTTGTGTTTTTAAGCTGGTCAGCTGAATTGGTGCTTGTTTTGTTTTGTTTCAGAAACTTTATATTTTAGCGGCTGCTATTTGGTGTCCAAGCCTTGCTCAGTAATGACAATCCCATATTATGGGAGTGTCTATTTTATGGGCCTACTTTATTCCACGGACTGGACTGGACTGGTGGACTGAGCTGGAAACAGCTTTAAACAATAATCCAGGCATTGTCCATCCCTGGAACACTGGAGACACTACTATCGAGCTATAACTGCTGGTACTGCTCTTCCTTACAAGTTAGATGACACTCTAATCAATTAGAATACACTTACGATACTCGTGTAGTCGCAGTGATAAAGCGTGACAGAGGCTATTGCTGTAGCGTACATGTTTTCCTTTGTTGCTTCAGTACTTAACACTAGCGTTGGGGTTGTAGTGATGAGCCAGATTATTTGCATAGTCCCAGCACCTGGCCCCGTGGTGCCACCTCGCTACCTGTTAAGAATAATTACTGGCTCATCTGTACAGCTGTAACACTAGTGCTAAAACAACACAGGAAAAAATCTACGCTACAAGAATAGCCTTTTTCATGCTGTATCACTGCTAGTACGGCATGTATCGTAAGTGTATTCTAATTAATTAGTGCATGCGCTAGTGTCTTGATTTGTAAGGAAGAGCCAGCAGCAGCAGTTGTAGCTCAATAGTGATGTCTCCAATGTTGCAAGAGATGGATAATTCCTGGATTATTGTTTAAAAGCTGTTTCCAGCTCAGTCCACGAGTCCATTCCAGTCCGTGGAATAAAGTAGGCCTATTTTATGGACTGCTGGTTCTAAACTCTGACTGTTTTATGGACTGGACTACTGGCTGACCAGAAATAACATGGTATATTGCTAATTAGAGTTTGATATTTTAATTGGTTATGCTATATAGAACCTGAGATATCACTGGTATTGTCTCCCTAGCTGTACCCAATAGGCATGGTGTAACCACTGCAGCAGTGGCTGTAGCAGGTTTTGTTGGTTGAAATATCAATATACTCTAATAGAACATTCAACATAAATACTCTAGTAGAACAGTCATCAAATAATTTAGCTGAAAATACTTAACTCTGAAAGCTGCATAGGAAGTTGTTGGCACAGATTTATCAAATCACGTTTTGTGGTTGGTGGTATTAATATTAATCTTTTGGCAGGTGGTCAGGTCATTTTATCACGTGATCCGGTGTCACGTGCTCCCCTCTCAGGGCAGGTCAGTGACAGGTGTGTATGTTTTCTAGCCTTTGTTGTAATTGATGTAGGATTTTTGGCCCCTGCAGCTAATCTGGACGAGAGTTCCATAGCCCATGCTGTGGAGAAGGATCTGACCACTCACCTCATTCCTTGTTTACTAGGAATAAGGGAATGTGTGATGGAATTCGTAGAACAGAGTTGGGAGTGGATGGGGCACTTTTACACATGGCGAGTTGAAGTTCGATCACATGAGCCAACAAATGGCACCTTCTGCATCACTTGCCTGTGGTTGCTGGTGGTATCAATATTAATCTTTTACAGGTGGTCAGGTCATTTCATCACATGATCCCCTCTTAGCACAGGTCAGTGACAGGCACTTAGCTGCTATTACGTTTCCGAGCCTTTCTATGGCCCCTGCAGCTAACTTGAGCCTATCTGGGTGAGAGTTTCATAGTCCGGTAGCAGGGGATCTTCAGAGGCTAGTTGGAATAATTTAACACCTTGCCAGAATTTTGATCATGGTTTTACCTATCACCCAGATGAGGTATTGTCACATTTGATAGGCGCTGTAAAGTGTTAGTAAGTGTGTCTGCTATTCATGGCTGATCTGGCCACCTCCTCCATGTAAACCATGCCAGCAGCACAGTTAAGAGCTGTGATTAGTTAATGCTTGTTGGTACTGGCCAGCATAAAAAGGAACATTAATTCAGTGATTTTATATCAGTGTCTGCCTTGGTCTGGTGAGCAGTTGGCTGTCAGACTTCCCAACTTCATTAATACTTAGCTACGTAACGCTACACAGTGATATGTCTACTACCATAGCCTTTGTTTGTGTCAAGTTTTATGGTCACAGTTTTGACTTAAGCTAAGACCATTATATGTGTTTCAACAGTGTGTTGTAGTTAGCATAAGTTGGCAATATCTGTAGCTGTATTACTTGTTAATGTATAGCTATATAACTTGTTAATCTATAGCTGTGTACAACCACAGTGTGCTGCTTGCAGAGTTGGGGTTGTTACCCTAAAATTGTATCCCATTACATATTACTTGTTATTTCTACACCTTGTAATGTACTACAGTTACATATTATTCACAGAAAAAAGTAACAAGTTACATATTACTTGATACTTTGAGGGCTGTAACTAGTAATATATTACATATTTTTATTCACTCTTGATATTACTAATCAGTCACAAACACATTCTTTGTTGTAGTGTCTTGGACTCAAAATCTCTCCCATACACTATCATTCTTTGTTCATGCCTGCAACTCTGTCTCCAATGCTATCTGGGTCCAAAATGCACCGATAATCACGAGGCTGACTACAATGTGTCTTAAAAAGAACTAATGCATTACATTTGTTACAATTTCCAGATGTAATATATTACTCACTACTTCATCATGTAACGTGTTACATTACTTGTTACTGCATAAGTAATAGTTAGACTTCAGACCACAGGGGTCTAAGTAATTAAGTAACTTGATGGCCCTGTGTTGCTACTACAGGGCCTGAGGGTTACTACTGAAATTACTTAGATCCCTGTGGTCTGAAGTCTAAGTTATTTAGACCCTTTATCTCGCCCTTTATGTAGTTGTACCTTAACATTGTTGACAGCTGCTTGTAACAGAGATGCATTGCCAACGCTACCAGTGCAGGTGCGCGTAATAAACATGAAAAGGGTCTAATATGAAAGGGTCTAAGTAAACATGAAAGGGGTCTAAGTAACTTAGACACCTCCAAAATCCACCAAATCCACCACAAAAGGGTCTAAATAATAGTTATATGGGAACAATGTGGAGTCTATGAAATTTATAAACCTGAAGGCCCGGGCTGTAGCGCATGAGCGAAGTGAGGGCGCTACTAAGGGCCTGAGGGTTTATAAATTTCATATACTCCACATTGTGCCCGTATAACTGCTTTAGACTCTATTTCACATTACACTCAGATTACTTACCTCATCCACGGCTGTTTCTGTTGTAGGCTCAGCAAAAGCGGCTGGTTTTCTTGCGATAATACTAGCGCTATGGCAACTATGCGTCCTCATGTGACAAAATAATTGTGCTCGTTAAATCACTGCACGTGAACAATGCATAGCGATTGGATAAACCTAGATTTTGAGCATATGTTATATTGCGCTTGAAGGCGTAGAGTATATTAGAAAACAAGGTGAGTATGTAGTAGTTGTAACATGGGCACGGGTGATTTGCCTGAAATATACACACGAGCACAAGGGTGCAGCCCGAGTGCGAGTGTGTATATTTCAGGCAAATCACAAGTGTCCATGTTACAACTAATATATTCCACTTGGGTGAATCACCTGCAAGTGTACATGGAATTACAGGAATGCTTTGCGAGTGTATTTATATGGGACCATGTGACTTTCGATTGTGGGTAATGTCGTAAGAGCAACGACAAAGCACTGCTGAGAGGCTGAACGTAAGTGTATCATCACGAGCATGCAGATCGCTTTGATTGTGGGTACGCAATTAAACACAGGAAGCCCAAATACGAGCTGAACAGCTCATAATGAAGCTTAAGTACACTATAAAGTACTTACTATACTAGCCATGAATAAACTAAAGCAGTGAATATGTTTACAGCGCTATAATGGCCTAGCCAATTAAGCGCCACGCCCAGTCACTACGTGTGTGTGACATTGCGCCAGGTGTCAAAACGGCAATGTAAAGATGATTCAACTACACTAAAGTACTTACTTTACTAGCCATGAATAAACTAAAGTAGTGAATACTATTAACACTAATGGCCAAATCAATTAAGCGCTATTAATATAAACTAACCTGTGAGCTTCTTCATTCAGTAAAACAATGAACTATCTTCTTCCCCAAGTCCATGATCTATGCCTTGGTTCACTTTACAAAAACTAAAACCCACTATCGATCCTGTGAAGTGTCGCTACATTAAAGGAGAGGAGATCGCACAGTTTCATCAAAGAAATAAAATGATTTCTTAGAATGCTTGGAATGCATTAATGACAATAGGAGGTATATAGTATATACAAGTTGTATCACTCCTAGGAGGGATATAACTTGTATGTACTACCTCCTATTCTCGTTACTGCATTCCTGAGCACTGCTAGCAGTGCTATTATACCACTTATACACTTTCTCTTCCCTTTGAAGTGAGGTGTAAAAGTGGTATATGTAATATTATTATATAACACATAACATTTGTATGTTACCTCCAACTCTGGCCATTTGTGGCTGTGATGCTGAGGAGCATTTGCCCCTAATATGTTTCAGTGGTTATATGGCCTGTTGGATAATAGCAGTGTAGTCATGTGTAGTGAAGTAATGACCTAACTGATGTGCCACTGCACTATGTCACCAGCCCATCGGCTGATTTTGGTACAGTTATAGTGATTAATATTGTCTCACCTGCTAGAGGTACAGTTGTGCACTCTTGGCACATCTGATGTGTTCCCATATCTAGACAGTTGCAATCTGAAGTGTGTGCGTTACTAATCTGATACTGCTAACCATTGCACGCCGATGTCTCTATTCATGGTGTAGACATGTGTGTTGAACATGTCTGATGTGTGATTTCAATATGTCAGTGACAAAGCTGGCATGGTTGCCAACACAAAGATTTAGATAAAGTGCTAGTTGCCTGAAGTTGTGCTACCCGACTTACTCGATTGCTTTGCTCAGTGGTCACCATAGCTGCGGCAGTGTGTTGTACATCTTGTAAGTAATGCTGGCATATGCTATTGATATTGTTGGCATGTGACTGCATTGTGCTACAAGTACCTTTTCTTGATTGCTAATGGCTCTAGTTAAGGTGTTCCCAGAAACTGAGCTGCAGTAGTAGCTGTTCTCTTAATTATGTGCTATCGATTTAGCTGATATATGTATACTGTGCTACTGACATTGGTGCTCTACTGCAAATAATGCAGTCAGGTGCTAATGATCAAGATGATGCCTGACTCTACTGTGCTGATCATTTAGGTGTCACATCTACTACAGTCAAATGCTCTCAGTGTAGCTGAGGTATGCTTGAACTGCGGCCACAGCTGCTGTGAGTAATGCCATTTAGTGATAATGATTAGCTGATGTGTAACTGTACAATGCTACCAATGTAGCTGTCATGTCGTTCAGTCACTAATATGCCAATGTAATCAACTGTGTTCTCTATGTAACTGTTACGTTTACTGCAATTGATACATAGCTGATGTGCAACTGTAATGAACTGTGCTGCCACTGTATAGCCATCAAATATACTGCAAATGATACAGTCAGGTACTTTTGATATAGCTGATGTAGAGCCGTAGCAAGGTGAGAAATGGACAGGCTTTTATAATTTGTGTGGTTGTAGAGAAAGAAGACTGCCTTAGAGCACACGATTGGATATGCTGAGTATATTATTAGGGGTTTGGAGCATGCCTCTCTAAATTTTTAGCAATTTAGTTCTTTGGAATTGAGTTAGGAAAGTAATTTATGCCCACCCCTATAATATTACTGAATAACTGATACTGATAAAGAGGTCACCAAATAAAAGCTTAGCTCTCTTCACATGAGAAGAGAGGAGAGTACAGAGTATGTTTGAAGGGACATCAAGTGTTGATAGCTCAACTTACTCAGCTGAAGTTTGCGTGCTGCTGATGCATTTGTGTTACCACCATAGCTCATGTTTACGTACTACTGCTCATGTTTGTGTGCTATCAATGTAGTTCGTGTTTGCATGTTACTGATGTATTGTGTGCTACTGACCTAGTTCTTTGTTGTGTGTTACCGACATAGCTCATGTTTGTGTGCTACTGACGTAGCTCACATTAAGTGCAACCAATGTAGCTCATGTTTGAGTGATAGGTCATTTTGAGTGCTACCGAAGTAGCTCATTTTGTGTGCTACCGACATAGTTCACGTTAAGTGCAACCAATAAGTAGTCATATTAAGTGCTACCAACATAGCTCATGTTTGAGTGCTACCAGTAACAGAAGCTGTAGTAACTGAAGCTGCAGTGGCAGTCAGTAGCAACATCAAAGATGGAGGCATATGGGATAAATGCCTTCCCTTCACTTACCACTTTCAAGGTGCAGGACACTATGTACACTTGATACCATACATGTAGAGAGAGGCACAGTCGTCCATCACTGTGGTGTGAAGGCATTGCTCATAGTGGCTAGCAGTGCTGGATAGTGTGTGCGTGTGTGTGCAATTGTTGATGGCTGACGTTGACAATTTTAGTATTCAGGGTGTAGTCATTGAAATTGAATCACTAAATAGTGTCAAGGTGGTTGGATCACTGAACATGCTGAATAAGTGACAGATCAAGACACACGGTAGTGTTGTGCAGCCAAGCAAGCCAATGCACCACACCATGAGTATGAAAGAAAACAGCTTTTTCACGCATGCATAGCTCCATGGCCCCTTCTCAAAAGCACACCATTTTTGCATTATAGCTGTCTGCCAGGTAGGGTATGCCACACAGCAAATTTTATTAAATTCACAACAGCTATTTTTCGAGATATGGGTGTTCAAAGTTTCATTTCAATTTCTTTGTTTTTTTCTTCTTATGCCGTACAGGGGCTACAGGAGCTTCAATTTCTTTTTGCACACTTTGCAAAAATCGCTATAAAATGCAAATGTGTAACTTGATTGTCGCACAAATGAAGAGCGTGTAACGGTGGATTCATGTTCCAAGTTTGTTGTGAATCTGAGGAGTATCCAAGGAGTTATGAAGTTTATTCACGTAAGAAAAAAGATCAAACTTCTATCACGGCTACAGGGTAATCCGAGTATAGGAATAACTTGAAAATTGTTGTGTAGATAGGCTGATCATCATAGCAGTGCCTTTTGATAGTTTGAATAGCGATAGAGTTACAGCGACAAAGTTATAAAGCAAAAACCAAACAAATGTAATCGCAGGATCGAGATACTCTAATAGAGCAGTCACCACGGGCTAAAAAAGGTGTACAAAAAATGTCAAAAAAACCTTACCAGAGTTCAAACCAGGACCTCCATACCCAACACCTGTATCCTTAACCACTGAACCACTGCTACCTTGGCTGATCACCTCACTTAATTTCTGCTTTACAAATGAAATTTCTAGCTGAAATCTGCTTATAATCAAACATTTGTAATTTCATAGATCTACCAAAGAAGTACTAGATTGTTCTAGAACATTCTATGTATGTTCTATTAGAAGTCGTCAAAAAATGGGCACTCTATTAGTTATTACAATGATTAATATTGGAATTAAATTATGCAATGAAATACATTTATAAGTCTGTCTTCAATAATGATTATTCTGCATAGAAAAGGAGAAGAAATGTTAGCAAAAACAAATCAGCCATAGGCTGGTTTTGGGGCCTTATATAGTAAAAAAAGAAGTGAAATCCGCAAGAACAGCCATGCTGTGAAAAAATGGTGTAGCCTTAAAAGCCTGGGTGAAAAAAAATTGTGAAATCAAAGGTGGTGGCCAAGAAATGGCTGCAATGATGTTAATGCTAAAAATTTTTAATAATGGCTGTGTGCATTGTTAAAATTTATTAGCATTAACATCATTGCAGCCATTTCTTGGCTGGCACCTTTGATTTCACAACTTTTTTCACCCAGGATTTTTAAGGCCATACCATTTTTCCACAGCTTTGCTGTTTTTGTGTAAGAACTGCAGAGGTAGGCCACTTTCTCATGGCATGCAGTGGGTTGTGCATGCATTCTTAGCACAGGTTGGACTAGTTTGCTTATACCCAGTGACTGATTTAGGGGGGTTTCAAGGTTTCCATGGATACCCCCTTTGAAAAATAATTACACAACAGTTGAGTATTTTAATTAATTATTGGGGCGTGCACCTATAATAAGCGATGTGCATGCTCTGCACTCCAAAATTTATTTTACACACAAATTGTTGCCGATTGCAATCTCAGAGCATCTAAATTTCAAAACTTTCCTGGGGGACATGCCCCCAGACCTAGCACTTGCATGCTTTGCATGCATGGTGAGTGCATGTCAGAGTATATGTCCACCTTCTGAACTGGAAAACCCCTTTATAAATTCCCAGATCCACCAATGATACCTGCCACATGTCAGCATTTTGAACGATAGAATAGTCAGACTAATCTGAAGCCAAAATCTTCTTTCTAGCACAAATTTATGAGTAAACAGATAACTTATTGTGCACTTAAAGTGGTTGCACCTCATGAATAGCTTTGATATACTAAAGAATCTGATTGGGTGTTATGTTTGCAACTGATTTAAAAATTTCCCATCACACCAATAATGCAATTTGTAAAGCATCAAAAATGATTGGAATTATTTATTGCACATTTCATGTGCTCATCCCGCACACTTTACGTTTTTTTGTGGGGACATATCCAGGATTTTTCCAAAGCACTTTCCAGATTTGGTATAATGAGATATAGGTGCAAGGGTCTGGGACATGGTCATCAACTGCTGCCTCCTGTTTCACTGCTGCAGGAGTGTATCCAGGATTTTTCCAAAGCTATTTGTTTTGCTCATTTCAAGTCACAAATGTCAATTATGGTTTTTTGACTGGTCAGATATTGTATTGTGACCCAAATATAGCTACGTATCAATTGAAATTAAAAATTAACTTAAAGATCTAGCTGCTAACTTATTCAAGTTAGTCTTGTATTTATATTATTCTCTTAAAAATTGCATTCTCTAATGAATGTTCTATTAAAATTGTTGCTCTATTAGAATACATCTGACTGCTCTATTAGAGTATCTTGATCTATCTGGCAATAACATTTTAAGAACTTCTGACATTCCATGTACCTACCACTTTTGTTGTAGATGCTCTAATTGTTATAACATAGGAATAGCTAGTAACTTATCAGTAATGTAAGTTAGTTAATTCTTAGTATTATTTTATAGTTTTATAATTAAGTAATTTCTTTTTGGCTGCTAGTTAAGGCTTATTGACCTGCATAAGTAAAGCAACTACTCTTCTATTTTGGAACTGGAAACCAATCAAGATATTTTCTAAAACTAAAATTAATGTTAATGTTCAATACAGAGTACATAGGAAAATTGTAACTCTTCTATAACTTTAGTAACTAACTCTTGGTACTAATTGCTATTAGTAGCCAGGAGTTTGCATTGTTACAGATTGTATTGGCAAATATAATTGCGGAAAATGATGGAGACAAACAAACTGTAATCCATGCATATATTTCTACACATCTGTGCTGTATGATATGTTCTACACTATGTTCTTCTACACTATGTTCTACACTATGTTCTTAACTTTGGTGTGAATGTTTATATGTTCTACTTACGTCTTTGCTTGTAGGTGTTGATGGTCAGACATATACAGTCACCATAGTCAGTAATCCAGCTGGTACACCAGTTAGTGGATCTACTAACACATTTGACTATCCCATATTGAGTAATGTCACTCTGACATGTATGGTGACATCAAGTGATGGGTCAACATTTACAGTGACCAACTACCAGTGGGGCACTACTGGATGTTTTACTAACAATGCTCATAATACTCCAACATGTTTTCCTACTGGTCAGACAACACAAAATGTAACTGGTAATAATCTACTTGCAGAGGATGCTGGTATCATCACTTGTACTGTAACCATTGGTGGTGTTGACTATACCAGTGGACCATTAACACTTCGTATATCAGGTATGCATGTAGTGGATGTCATAAATTTTTTGGTAGTTGTAAGTACTTGTATGCATCTGTTTAACTGGCAGTTATATCAAACAGCACAGTAGTTCTGTTTAAGTAGGAATCCCCCTCCCCCAAATGATGCACACCGCCTAAAATGCTGCCTTAAAAATCACCCTAGAGACATCTTATGCGATGAAAATCACCTTTACAGAACAATGTTACATCAAATACAACATCAAAAACAAGAAAACACTAATAGGTGGCCGGATATAAATTCTTTTTTAAATCGCTAAAACTCAGATTTTTAGTCTCACTATCTGCCTGCCTGCCTGCCTGCCTGCCTGCCTGCCTGCCTGCCTGCCTGCCTGCCTGCCTGCCTGCCTGCCTGCCTGCCTGCCTGCCTGCCTGCCTGCCTGCCTGCCTGCCTGCCTGCCTGCCTGCCTGCCTGCCTGCCTGCCTGCCTGCCTGCCTGCCTGCCTGCCTGCCTGCCTGCCTGCCTGCCTGCCTGCCTGCCTGCCTGCCTGCCTGCCTGCCTGCCTGCCTGCCTTGCCTACCTGCCTGACCACATTCACAAGGCTGGAGGCCAAATGAAGCAGCGCACAACCACCATTTTATGCCTTGATAACAAACTCACCAGTGGCTTGTGCCTTTTAGGTTCCAATGAGTGTGTGCCTTTTTGCACCTTGTCTTTCCTTTTGTCTTTAATCATGCTGGTCTTCGTCTTTCTTCATGCAATGAAGCCATATTGAGACATAAATTTATCCTACCAGCGCTTCCCTTGAGCAGCATATTTAGACACTGCAAACGTATTTAAAGTGCTTATGCTCAGTAGATACTAGTAACTTTACTATTGGATCGAGGCTGACTGGAGATACTCTAATACAGCAGTCGCCCTAATAGAATTGTCATACATGTATAGCTGTATGCTATAACAAAAGACCAATCCAACTAGTATATTAAACATGAAGTAGAAACAAGAGATGAATGACAGTATTACAGCGTAGCTTGGTGGAAAAATCTCTACTTTGGCATTTAACAAAATCAATCATGAACCACGATAGTGGGTTCATAATAGGGATCGCAGAAGAATTTTTGAAAATCTTAATAGAGCAGTCACCTAAAACCAGCCTTAGAAAGCAGACTCGAGCATAAAACAACACTCAGATGGCTTATTATCAAACACTGAACTCAGACAAATGGTGATATAGCAGTAAAAATGGTTTAGACGAAATTTAGAAACATTCAAAAATTGCGAATTTTGCGCGAATTATTCATATTATTATTCATAATATTATTACTAGGACCGCGTCACATACAACCAAGTACATACACCAACGTGACAGCCCCCTGGTGAGGCTATTAGGTGGTGAAGGCACAATCCCCAAATCATCTCAATGCGTCACAGTAGTTACAGATACAACACAATAGTGGCATCATAACTAAAGGCCACCAGTAGCTAAGTGCCAGTACATCATTGGTGTGGTAATGGCACAGTGATGTGTACACAGTATATGTATACAAAACATACAGGAGAGAACTATACATTATTGCAGTATTGTATGCAGCAATACATTATAGGCAACATCACCAGATAAAAATTATTAGCCAATATACAGCACAGCATATCCAACATCAACTATAGCTACATAGGGTTCATCAGTGGTGTAGCAATGGCACAGTGATGGGTGACACACTATAATTATGCATACACAACTTACAGTAGATAGCTACAGAATACTTTAGGAGTATGCAAGCCAGATGAACCAGATAAAGGAAGACAGCCAAGCCAGCCAGAACCTAGTAGCTACGCCAGGTGAAGGCAAAAAGATTAAGCATGTATTGAATTGCCTGACACAAACACAAAGGAAGTTTGCCATGCCAGCTGCACAAGACAAAATTGTTTACTTGTATTTTATATGTAACTGTATTGTAAAGAGCGTGGAATATGTTTTAATGTTTTCTTGTATTATTTATTTATGTGAATGAATCCACTGGCAGCTGGCATGGAGACTTGAGATGTTACAAACATAAAAACCTAGTTGTTATCTTCTTGTTTACACGTAAAGTGGCCTCTGGCTCTCCTGCATGGGCATCACTAATCTTCTCCTTTGTGCAATCTGTAAATAATTAAGCAAGAGTGTGGTACTGGGCGTTATATAGAATACATGTATGGTCAAGTCATCAGCACGAACAGGAGCGACGATTATACGTTTGTCCCTTCATTCACAGGCGAATCTATCCCCGGTTAGTTCATGTCTCTACTAGGCCTTGTAGTTTTCGAGCACATTAATTATTTATTTATTATTTATGACGTAATTTTAACCACGTTTCGTATTATTCTTAGTACTTGGTTGTACAACTAGGTCCTGGGAAAATACAACTAAGTACAATCACCAACAGGGCAACCTACTAATGGGGCATGTACAAACATTGCATGGCCAACACAGTGTGTGTAGATCATGTAGAAAAGATGCACAGGAAATGATACATATGCATACGTACACAATCAAGGGAGTTTAACTGGCATCAGAAAACCACAATACTAAAACACAACTGACACAAAAACCAAGCTAAGTTAGCTATATTGAAAGGTTATATTGTAGGTGTGACGTGTCTCTGAAAATGACTCAGCAGTGAAGTGAGGCTATGCAGAACAAGGGACATGGTGATGGCTTAATTAGCAAATGATCCCAATCAAGCCAATATGGCACAACAGACTATTGTAACTAGAGGCCACTGGTGATGTGCCAGTATATCAGCGGTGTGGCATTGGCACTAGTTGGCACAGTGATCAGTCTATAATATTATGTATACAGCCATGCACAACATACAGGAGATAGTTACACATTGTTGTATATGCAGCAATGCATCTTCTTGTTTATTACTGTACAGACTCACAGTAGCGTAGTAAGCCAGGTGGAAAATAATTCCAGCCGCTAGCAAGCCAGATGAAGGATGAAGATGTATAATACAACTACAAGTATTACATTACTCATTACCTTGTTGTTCACGAGTTGTTTACTGGAGCGCATATCCTGCATACAAAATAAACAGTTACAAACAATTAAACTTACTTTAATGTTGTTGTTTACGTGTAAAGTGGCCTCTGGCTCTCCTGCTATTACTCCGTGGATGTTTAATAATCTTCTCCTTCATGCAATCTGTAATTAAGCAAGGGTGTGGTGCTGGACGTTATATAGAATTATACATACGGTAAAGTCATCAGCACAAACAGGTGTACTTATTATACGGTTGTGCCTTCATTCACAGGCGAATCTATCCCCGCTTAGTTCATGTCTCTAGGCCTTGTAGTTTTCTCAAACATTATTTATTATTTATTTATTTATTTATTCATTCATTCATTATTATTTATTACGTAATTTTAACCACATTTTGTATTATTCTTAGTACTTGGTTGTATAATTATTATTCTTATTATTTTGTTTCACTCGTGTACAGCCCAAGGCTTCCATTTTTTTGCAATAAAAACTACACAGCCTTACTCACCGAGTCCTTCTGTGTGTCCATGACCCATTAATTAACCCGTACTCCACAGATCTCTAACCGGCCTCTACCTCGATAAATTTCTAAGTTCTTCTTTGCCATTGCCTACTGTTCCGTGTACGGTAGAAGCCATAGAAGAACAAAATTACGGGATCTTGTGTGCTCAGGGATGCGTATTGTTCGACTATAGTCTTTATAACGTTAATAGATGGTAGATTGAAGTTGTGCAGCACTCTTTTACCTTACAAGATCGCCATAATAGGATCTCTAGTGAGCTCCCTGTCTTTGCTACAAGAAGCCGTTCGAGCATGTGTGTAAAGCATCCAGTTTATTCTTCCTAGCCATCACAGTGAGTGCTTTGTTTGTCCATTATAGGTGGAAGATAAATGGTAGCACTGATATTATGGCTGCTTTTCACACTCAAGAAAGGTTGGGTGGGGTGTTTATTACAACCCTACCATTTAAAAATATTTTGTGGTCTAACCACATATCATCAACAACCCTCCCATATGGTATCCATGTCATAAACAACTTACAGAGTGTGAAGCCTGACAGTCTTATATGGGAGGATTGTGTGCTACTGTATACTTATTCTAGCACATTCTCCGATCAGCTAGTGACATTGACAATTGCAAACATTTAGCTATGACGACATGCTAACCAGACTTTGCTGACTATACCTATGGTGTTCCACTTTGTGACACACTGTTGCTAGCAGGCTACACCTAGGCTTTCCAGGGCTAGAGCCCAGTCTAAGTCCTGGCAATTGGAACTCAATATGCCAGTTTAAAGTACTCCTGCATGCATGGGTAATGACTGCCAAATCCCTGGTAATCATGTAAGACTGGTTACCCCACTGGCCACTAGTAGTGACATTGTGATTTGTACATACAGACACTGCCATAGGAAGACTTTTCGGCCAAGCCTAGCCATCTCCTATTTAGCTTGATTAATACCAACTCACAATGTTGCTGCTGTATTCAGCCCTGTTCATACATGCATTTATACAAAGGTGTTGTAAAGCGTCATCGCTATAATAATAGCACTACAGCTACAATGTATAGCTATCTCTTCACTACCTATTCTGCTAGACAACTCTACACCTATAATGCACGTGCTTGATGTATGCATCGTTATATTACGTGAATAATTTATCTTCTTTTTTGAAAAAAAATTGGACTTTACAGGAATTATAACACTAACAGTTACCATTCTTATAACTTGTATCAGAGTTTCATTCTTGTACACCTAAGACATCTTGTTATTCTTCAAGTCTCCTGTGCTGTCATCAACACTGTCTCCTGTATGATAGGTGCACAATCAGTAATTCTTCTGATAGGAAGGTAGCTCATATAGCAGTGTGTTTTCAGCAATGGCACAAAGTGTGACGATGACACTGAGTATAGACTAGGAATTAATGTATCCTGCCTTATATTTTATGTGTGTACAAATCAGGATGAAAATACAGTCTTATCATAGATTACAAAATTAATATTGCATTAACATATCTAATGAGTTAGCCTTTTAAACCAAGGAATCTCTGTTAGCTTACTACACTAATGTGTCAATTAACTTATAATCCGTAAATGGATTTGGAATAAAGTACACAAACTAGACATATTAAAAATTTTGCTGGGATGGTAATGTAAACCACAAATCCCTATTTTGACTCTCTATAAATACAAAAGTAATATTGCATTAAGATATCTAGTTATTGAGTAACCTTTTAAACTGAGGAATCTCTGTTAGCTTACTTATACACTAATGTGCCGATTAACTCATAATCCATAAATGGATTTGGAAAAAAGTACACAAACTAGACATATTAAAAATTTAAAATAAGAAATAGGGATCACTGAAAAAAGCCACGAAACAAGAAGGGATCGGTGGGGTGGTAATGTAAACCACAAATCCCTCTTTATACTCAAATGGAGCATTTATAGAGTCAAAATAGGGATTTGTGGTTTACATTACCATCCCAGCGATCCCTTCTTGTTTCATGACTTTTTTCAGCGATCCCTATTTCTTATTTTAAAATTTTAATATGTCTAGTGTTATAACATACCAATGTAGGGATTTTCCCACCAAGCTATGCTGTAATATCATCATTTATCTCTTGTTTCACTACATTTTATTGCATAGATCCCTACTTCATTATTAAATTAATACATTATCAAAAAATACATGTCATAAGGAGGACAATATATGTGGAAAGTTTCATGGTTTTATGAAAAAACACACAATTTTGCTAAATTTTGGGGTCTACATTGCTATACTAACAAGGAACAGGTATTCACAAAAGTAAGTGTCGCATGTTGATAGTTGATGGGACATAGCAGATTATATTGCATTTCATCATTGTAATTGATACCAATATATTAGGTATTGCAATGACTGGAGCATCTGATATTAGTGCAGATTTAGTTAGTAGTAATCAAATTACTGACTACTCATATATTCCTCATGACATTGCACTTGATCCTTTTTTGGCAATTTTACGTTGTGCTACTGGAGTAGGACCTTCTGGTAGTGACAGAAATACTGAACTGGGTGGATGGTTCTTTAATAGCAATCAGTTATATGTGCCTGATGAAGACCTTTGTGATGATCGTGTATTTGAAGTACGTGGAGCAAATGGTAGGAGATATCCAGGAGTAATCAACTTATATCGGTGTGGAACATTCACTACTACTGAAGAAGGTGTTTACTCATGTATCATGATGAACAGTTCAATGGTGCAACAGACCATGAGGGTGGGTGTGTACTTTAGTGGAAGAAGTGAGTCACTTGATAATATGTATCCCATCACCTCATTGTTATCTCTCTACACAGCTGCTCCAATGATAGACCCTTCATCATCCTCTACTGTAACAGTTGTTGTTGGTTCTCCCCTCACATTGTCCTGTACCTCACGAGGTTCTCCCCCAGACACATTCACATGGAGGAAGGATGGCACTCCAATATCACCATCTCCTAGTGTTACTACAGTGTCTCATAATGATAGTATGGCAGTATTCCAATCTGACTATACCATTAATAGTGTTACTACAAGTGATAGTGGAACATATACATGTACTGTGACTAATCCTATTGGAAGTGATAGTGAGACCATCACTGTTACTGTTGTTGGTAAGTTTGCAAGCATATACATACATACGTATATTCATGAGTTCGTATGCACCACAAAATGCTTATGGGACCTTGGTAGATGCATACTCATTTTCAGCATGTTCTCTAGAACACTTGTAGGATGGAATAAATAAAACTCGTGTACTTTGAGAGTGACACACCATGTGTGTTACATAGATTTAGGACATGAATAGCACTAACGTCTAATACTTGGTTCCATTTATGTTATTGTGGTTAATGTGGAATCTTAAAATTGTGCTGCACATAGGGAAGGTACCAATGCTAGTACTAGCACAACACAAAGCTGAAATACTGTTTGTGTTATTGGCTGTTCATCACTTGGTACTAACTTACTAGTCTTTGCATGTATTGACACAATCCATACTCAAAATGAAATGCTCATAATCCCAGAAGCTTCCACTTGCTTTCACTTATAATAACTCTACAGTGTAAGGTATTAAGTATTGAAAAAACTCAAGTCCATTATAAACCACAAGACAAAACTGGTCAACCGATAAACAGCTGTGGTTAATTTGCAAGTCCAAATTCCACTGGTGACATAGATTTTTCTTTATCAAACATACACTGTTGTACGAACTTATTGGTCACAGTTTTTACTTTCCTTGCATGTATAGCATATGTGGATTATTAGAAAGTGGGAAAGTATGTGGCATTTTGATAGGTATGTAGGACAAGCCTATAGGATTGTTTGTCTGTGTGTTTGTCTTGGAGTAACCAACCTTAATTCATAGATCCAACTATGTTATTTCAATGATGTTTTTCTTGATTTATTTATTAAGGCTTTCCAGCACAAGTGCTGAAGGTCTCTAGGACACCCGGTCCTACAGCCTGTTTGGAGTTGTTACATAAAGGGTGTTTGAAAAGGTGGAGAAAGGAGAAAGGAGAAAAAAATCCAGGACTGGACCTGGGTAGCCTCCAATCTGCAGCCATCCGATTAATGCTCGAATGTTTAGACTTAGCTAGCTTCATTACAAGCTTGGTACCATTAAGTGTGCAACCTTGTGTAAAATTATTTCTTCATACGCAAATTTTGCTGCTTATTATTATAGTCATGGCTACTGAACTAGAAATTAAATGTCCACTAGTATAGCTGCAACTATAAATAATCTTCACTACCTTTATTTCTATGATCCTTACTTAAATCTCAAAGATTTAACTTTACTTTTATAATAACACAATGTGTTACTGGTGAACCAGTACATACTGCAACAAAGGAAAGAATGGTGCCAGAAATTAACTGCATGACTAAATGTGCACCTGACTGTCAATTACCGATATGTGACATGGCCATTTTGTGGTGTTTTCAGTTTTGCTTCACCCATTATATTATATGTAGTGTTACTAATGAAGAATAGTACAAGAAGTACTTCTGCAATTAATGCGCTGACTACAGAAATTGCAGACAATTTCAATAGAAGCCACGATGCGCTATTATGACACAGAATGAAATGGGACACACAAAGGAGGACACCATAATGCATGCATGTAGCTGCTGCTGTTGGCAAAAAGGCACATTTCAGGGCAAAGTAAACATTAAGAAATCAAACCAGTAGCCTTAACCATAGTCAAGTTATGCTTGATCTGTTGGTTAGTCAATCAGGCAATCCGTCAGTCCTAATTTCATGAAAACTTTTGAAAGCGTTTCAGGTAACTCTAAAGGCATTTTGATTATTTCTAACGATTACTGCCAAGCTGGTGTGAAGGGAAAAAAGACTGATTTTGTGTGATATTTTTGGATAAATTAATGATCCCTACCATACAGTACTACCGAATGGTATGATTCATTGCAACCTAATGTGTGTTTTATTATGCAGCTATTGAGTGTACATTAGATGTGTACACTGGAATTTGTTTTAAAGTGAAAGGTAGTATGATACATAGTTTTTTACACATACTTTGTTCTTTCAAGTTCTAGGAGTCACCATAATCAGTAATCCAGCTGGTACACCAGTTAGTGGCTCTACTAACACATTTGACTATGCCATATTGAGTAGTGTCACTCTGACATGTATGGTGACATCAAGTGACGGTGGATCAACAATATTTCCAGTAACCAGAACACAGTGGGACACTACAGGATGTTTTACTAACAACTTCCATAATACTCCAACATGTTTTCCTACTGGTCAGACAACACAAAATGTAACTGGTAATAATCTACTTGCAGAGGATGCTGGTACCATCACTTGTACTGTAACCATTGATGGTGTTGACTATACCAGTGGACCATTAACACTTCGTATATCAGGTATATAAACAGATGCACTTGTGTATACATGTACTTTATTATTTACAGACTAGCAGTGGTAACTGCCTTTTGTACAGGTTGAATAAATTTAGTGATTAATATTTATGCCTATCGTTATTATACACACATGTAATACACGAGTATAGCAATTGTAGCACTAATCAAACACAAGCTTTCATATACCCTTGCAGATTATATATTAAGAAAAATGCCTTTATGATTGCATACTGTATATATAAACTGAATTTCAAGTGTATGATATATATGTATATATTCTACACCCCAGTAGATGAAATGATTATAGATAGCAAGTTATAGTAAAACAGCACCTGTTGAAGATCGACATCCTTGATGTCAACTCATTTCGATCATATGACAGATCAGACGTTTTAGATTCTTTCACAGTGCTACTCGCAATTAGTGAAGGAGACAAGAGTTCATCAAAAATCCTCCTTTCTCAGGTGAAGGATTCTAGGAGCTTACCAGTATCCTGAGAAAGGAGGATCAACGTGCATTCTTTGAATTCTATATTGTCAAATGTGACCAGATCTGCAAAAACAGGACTTAATCGTGCAAGCCTAAATTTACCGTATGAAGTGTTGAATACTTTGGGTGAAGCACTTGCATATTATTGAAAATATTCCGTAAATTTTTGAATGTCTCTTTCTTAGTGAAAGAAGGGACTAACAATAAAAACCTGGACATCATCTTATTTGCCTGCTCAAGAGGAGTTGGAAATTTTTTGTTTTGTTGCAGTAGACCCAAGAGTATGTAAGTTATGGGCATTTGTTTATGTCATGTCGAAGCTATTGTATGCGATCGATTTTTGTTCACGAATTTTTCCTTTGTATGCAGTGAAGAAAGGTGATAGATGGACAAACTTACCCAGTAAATGATTCCTCTGTTCATGGCAAACACGATGGTGAAACATTTCGCTCTGTACCTCAATCTGTTGGTAAATTACAACTGTTTTTGTAAGCGCCAGTAATTTATATTTCCTATACTTGCTGTACAAATCGATTTTTCTGCTGTTGCTACTTTGTAGGGCTGTAACTCCCAAATTTATTGGCATATGAAACTGAAACTTTGCCAGAGGGTACACTTGACTAAGTAGATTATAAATAGTTAATAAACAGGAATTCGAAAAATATGTGATTATGTCCTGTTTTTGCAGATCCGATCACAAATATTTAATCTACACAGCTGAGTGTATGCTCTTTAGCCTGAAATTTTGGATTACAGCCCTACAAATTAGCAACAACAGAAAGATCAATTTGTACAGCATGTACAGGCAAAATAAACTACAGCTACTTTTGTAACCTATGAATGCAACGATGTACGGTGTTGAGACATACACCATCATGTTTGCCATAAATAGGGGAATCCAATGCTAGGTAAGTTGTTTCTTGTGTCACCTTTCTTTTCCACAGAAAAGGACAAAAGTAGGGAAGTAAGATTGACTCTTCTATGCAACATAAATAGACATCCTTAAGTTTTGTTCCCATGTAGTGAAATAAAGGTTTTGAAACTTCAGGGTTTTACTGTTAGTCCCTTCCTTCACAAAGAACAAAGCATTTATGCAATAGTTATACCACAGCTGTGAAGGACATTGTTGATATATACATCCGGAAGCCCTGAGAGCCATAGGCCCAAGGGCTAAGGGTGTATCAAGACACACAGTAGTGTGTCGTGTGGCCAAGAAAGTCAGCGCATCACACCGTGAGTATATTGACAGGAAGAAAGAAAACAGTCTTTTCACGTGTGCATAGCTTAGGGACTGGCCGATTACGCTGGCATAATTATGAGCATAATAGGTGCCTAAATGCATTGAGCATAATGCTAGCATAATAGGATGAATATTTGAGCCATACTACAAATCCTTGATGGTTAAAATACATATCACAGAAAAAGATCAATATACTCTAATAGAACAGTCAATAACTCTAATAGAACAATCAGGCAGCTGACTGTTCTATTAGAGTATATTGATCTTTTCTGTCACATAGATTTTGAAGAGCTAAGATGTGCTTCAACCACTTATTATGTTCCCATAACTGCAAATTTATTATTATTAAAACATGGGAAATGAGGTATAAAGCTTGAGCATAATTTGAGCATAATTTGAGCATAATAGGTAAATTTATTGAGCAGTGCAGCATAACATAATAGGTAAAAAATTTGAGCATAATAGGTGGATCCCTAGCATAGCTCCATGGCCCCTTCTCCAGAGCACACCATTTTTGCATTATAGCTGTCTGCCAGGTAGGGTAGGCCACACAGCAAATTTTGCAACAGCCATTTGCGAGATATGGGCATTGAAAGTTTTGTTTTAATTGTTTTGTTTTTTTATTCTTATGCCGTATGGGGGCTATGGGGGCTTTGATTTATTTTCGCACACTTTGCAAACATTGCTATAAAACATCACCGGTTTTCAAGTTATTCCTTTACTCGGTTTACCCTGTAGCCGTGGCAGAAGTTTGATCTTTTTTTTTATATGAATAAATGCTCATAACTCCTTGGATATTCCTCAGATTCACAGCAAACTTGGTACATGAATCCACCATTACATGCTCTTTATTTGTGCCAAAGATCAAGGCAATCGAGTTACACGTTTGTAGATAGGCTGATCATCGTAGTGGTGACTTTTGATAGTTTGAATAGCAATAGAGTTACAGCGACAAAGTTATAAAGTAAAAACCAAACAAGTATAAAATTGTGAGATCGAGATACTCTAATAGAGCAGTCACTACGGGGTAAAAAAGGTGTACAAAAATGTCGAAAAATAACTTACCAGAGTTCGAACCAGGGACCGCCATACCTGACACCTGCATCCTGAACCACTGCTATCTTGGCTGATCACCTCACTTAATTTCTGCTTTTATAAATGAAATATCTAGTTTAAATTTGCTTATATTTAAACGTTTGTAATCTACCAATAGAAATACTAGATTGTTCTAGAAAATTGATGTATGCTCTATTAGAAGTCCTCAAAAAATGTGCACTCTATTAGAGTATTACAATAATATGTAACCTGCTGAGTAAAAACCCGACTGGTTTGCATTTTCCTCTAACTTCCATTTTATGATTTCCTTGTTGTTTACAGGGAAATACCAATGGGCTGTTAAAGTTTCAGCCTTATCTGGTAAGTACTTTCGGAGTTATAGCGATAGACAACTAGAAAAGCAAGACAATCGATTTGTACAGTGCCTATACAGAAAAAAAAATTACAGGCGCTTATTTAATTGATCATAAGTTTCGAATGCAATGGGCTACGGAGTTGGGATTTACGTCATTCAATTTACCATGAACTTGGGCATTCATCAACGTGTAGTTTTTGGCTGTTCAAGCTTACAAATGGCGACAATTAAGTTATGTTTCACCTCAAGGTAAACAACACATGTAACTCACGTTTACAGAAACGAAACAAAGATATTCTTGTTCTCCATGAAGAGGCATATCCAGTAGACTAGTATATTAGATATTTCAGTTTGAGTCTTCCTTCACTGTGTTATGGAGCAATTAAAGCGTGTGTAAAATTATTTATGTAGCGTGTGTTTTTTATGCAATGTATTTCAATACCAGAATTATGCAAACCAGTCAGGTTTTCGCTCAGTGGGTCACATATCAAATATTGAAGTAAATCATGCAATGCAATACATTTATAAGTCTGTCTTCAATAAACATTGTGTCTGCATAGAAAAGAAAGAATGTGAGTAAAACAAACCCCAAAGTCAGCCATAGGCTGGTTTTTGGAGCCTTATAAAGTACAAAAAGAAGTGAAATCCGCACAAACAGCCAAGCTGTGAAAAAATGGTGCAGCCTTAAAAGGTGAAACAAGTTGATCACTACTAGCTTTTTCAATAAATCCATGAAAAGCCTTGAAAAACCCATGAAAATATTATGATTTAAGCTCTATGGGTTTTTCATTGGTATGTCTAAGTGCAATGAATTTTACATCAAAATCATGTAAATTAATGTAACTGTTCTCTATGCCAAAACCTTTACCAATGAATAAGCTATGAAATTATACAATGTGATCAATGAAATTCTCATGACAGTTTTAGCACTTTCTGCATGCCAAATTGTTACCCATGAATCACCTATGATATTATGAAATGTTAAATAGGTACCAATGAAATTCTCATGAAAATTTTGATTTCTTGAACATGTCAAGGCCTTGCCAATGAATTGGCAATGAAATTACAATGTACAAAATGTGTTACCAATGAAATTCTTATGAAACACCTGGCTACTTTTACACATAACCAACCTCTACCAATGATTCAACCATGAATTACCCAAAATACTAATATGACATCCATGAAATTCCTATAATAAAAGGGATATAATTGTTAATGTGCAATTTATATATACTGTATAATTATTGCTATATACGCTGTGTTTGTTCTCATTGAAGTTTTGATTTCACTACAGATCAAGTAAGGTCCAGGAGTGAGAATGCATATGTATGATGTAGCTACGTACGTACAGTATAGCGAGCCATACACACACATGAACACCATGCATAGATATAATGCTCAATGTTAATTACTATATTCATATTATAGCTTAAGTCAGTGCTCCTAGAGGGCAGTCTGGAAGAAACCATAAACCCAGGTTTTACTATACTCTCTATGAAGAAAACTAATGGAGGCCGGCACTTCAGTGAAGAAATTAACTTATTTTGAAAGCCACAATTTCTACTCCAAGGCTTAGCAATAGATAGCTAGCCGGCTGGCTTACGGGTACGGTAGACTTGAACCAAGACTAAACCCTTGGCAGAAATGGGAGTGCTGCATGTGCAATTTGCGAGATGGACATACATGAGACTAGTTGCTTACCGTGTCCAGCAGGGTGCAGGAGTATAGCTAGCTACAAGCCTGGATTCAAGATGCACCAGCAAGTAATGGCCGACCCGCTCTAGGGCCAGGTGATGCGACTGGGACTTAACATCAGTGATGTCTGCCAGAGCACTTATGCATCGATTTCCACCCTGAAAACAACTGGCTATCAGCTAAACAGAACTTTCCTTAACTCGCGCATTATTTAGATCGAACAAAATTACCATAGAAATGATTTCTTTAACAACAGGAGTAGCCAGGTGGAAGTGGAGCGCAGTGTTAATTTGCTGTTGTTGCTCTACTAGACTGGTTCTTCAGGTAGCTAATGTTGTCAGTTGCCAGCCGTGTCATATGATTCATGTTGCCGATTTGTAGGTACAGCTAAGTTTTACTACTCATAAGTGTTCCCGTCCTCGTGAAATGAAGGGGAAACAGTGCAACAGTGGACAATTGTAACAGGGAGAGTGTCAGACCAGCTTATATGGCTCAACCTGAAGCTTGACCTGAAGAAGTTGTAAATCATACTCAATAAATGGACCATCAAATTAATGCTGCAGCTGCGGAAGTATTTGTGTGGAGTCTATTGTAGTCATTGCCATTATCCATGAGTTAGTCATGCAGTGTTCATGAAGATTCAAGCTGGCAGGATGTCACCCAGCTTCTTTTGATGGTACAAAACTATAGTGGTGTTTATCGTTTTCTGGTTTTTCTTGCATATTGTCTAGCCTCATCAACATTGATTATGCAAAGTGTCATCAGTTAATGTGCCATCGAGTCAGTACAAATTCACATTTTTATTATTCCTACTGCTTGTAGCTATCTGCCACTTTGTGTACTGAACCTGACAATCTGTCCATCCCTTCAAATTTGTGGTTATTTTATCATACAAAAAAGCCTAGAAGGTTTTGTTTCTTCAAGAATTTCTAGCCATATAGCAGCATACAGTATTACTGTGCTTCTTTCTTGCTGCAGACTTGGCAGCATTATTTGGCTGCTTATACCTGCAAGGAGATAATAAGAACACATTTAAATCCAGAGATATCATGATGAGGTTTTAGTGCATGTCATGTAATGTCTTATATCGTTATTAACATACGCAAAATATGCAGGTGTCACAGGTACGCTTGCAATTGTGTGAGTTTGCAACCACCATAAACAGCAAAGCAATGAAATCAAACTGATGAACTCCATATATGTAGTTACCATTAATTTAAGAGTGTAATTGTCATTACAATTCTTATTGTAGTAAAGTCTCAAAGATATTGTGGATGACGTACAGTCTATCTGAAGTGGAACCATTTTTTATGGCATATTGCAGTCCATCAGTGGTTTGTCAAATAGCTAGATCTAGACAAGCTGATTCAGAAGTGGAATAGCAATGAGCAACATGCAGTCACCGGCTGGCACGTACTGTGCACCTGCGACCCATTTTTTTGCATTGGTTTCATAAGTATTTCCTGACACTAGCATACATATTTCATTGGTGTTTAGCACACAAAACTACTAGCATTGGTACCTGCCCTACGTGCAGGATCATCTCCATATTAAACATTTTAATGCCGGGAACAGAGACCAAGCATTAATCACCAGTACCGCCAATGTAGCTATGTAGCATGCATGGTGGTTTTACTTTTAAAGAACATGAAGATTCCTTATGCTATCCTGCTGAAATTAATGATGCAAAACATCAAAGTTTATTGTTTTGGTTTTGACAGGAATGTAGCTCAATTATTCAGTGAGTCTTCCCTACCAGTGACTTCCAACATGCTGTAAAGAACAAACAAAAACATTAATTGGTACCTGCTTTCTTTACATGCAGGACAACTAATATTAGTTAGTGTCCTATATTGCTGTGTAGCATACATGTTTATAGTGCTTTAAAGTACACGATTCTTATACCATCTTTTAAGCACATGTATAGTGAATAAATGAACATGCAGGGTTAGTTAATCTACATGCAAGCTAAGGCAATTGTATAATTATATACCTACATGACAGGTGGTGTACACATAGCACAATTTCAGTTTCTACATGACGTTTACCTTACTGCCAAGAAAGAGAAATACCTTATTGTCAACAGAAAGAAATGAAATTTATATAAGCCAACATAATTTGCAATTATATAGTTACTACATGGCAATTTAGAATTACTTTCCCATGCTGTGCACTTTCAGTTTTAATGTTGTAGTGACACATATACCTCTTGCCATACAAAACCCATGCAGGTATTTAAACATCACCATTAATATTAATGTATGATCCTTTAAGCAGATCTAGAGTGAAAGGATGTAAGCAGGATTAGTGAAATAGTTGTGCAAAGATAAACTACATGTATGGTTTTTGTATCCAAGTTGCTTGTTTTCTACAGCAGTATGAGGTAGCTAAATCTGAACATTAAGTGGGAAGAACTCAAAGAAGTTTTACATACACAGGACAAACACACAATTTGGTGGCAATTTGTCAGCCCTACCACAGAAGTGCTATAAGAGTCCCTATGATGTAAGGCAGCCTATAGCCAGTGCTGAAAAACTGTGAGCATAAGAGTTTGTGAATAAACAATTGCATGGTCAGATAGAACCAAAAGGTGCATCAAAAAGGTCTCATAAGTTTAAAAAAAGTTATGGCTTAGGTGGGGATTGAACCCAGATTGGTTATAATAACTTGAGGTTAAGGGAGGTGTGCAAATTGCCACAGTATGATTTGACAGGAATGTAGCTAAACTTTTTAGTGATCTTTCCCTACACCAGTGCCTTCATTGCCCTATGAAGAACAAACAAAAGCACATAATGATTTGCTACAGCAACACTTGAGTTGCCAGATTATGGGCATTTAATTTTGCTAAAACTTTGCATCGATACGTGCTTTGCATGCCAAGATGCTATAGAGCTAAAAGTTGAGATTTAAAAAGGTGTGCACAAAAGGTACTGTTAAAAATAAAATAAAAATGTGCCACTATGTGGATTCGAGCCCACGACCTTCTACACGCCAGACAGGTGTTCTACCACTTGAACAGTTTGTGCTGCGGTTTTCAAAGGAATGTTGCCCAAGTTTTCTCTACACCTTTACCTTCTACATGCTGTAGAGAATGAACGGAAGCATGCGTGAACTCGTGATAATAATCTTAGAGTAGCCGGATGATGAGTGCTTTGTTATCAGCGCAGATTGTGTTGATTCTCGCCAAGTTTGGTGAATAAGCGGCGGGACGGTCAGACGGCTTTTTTCAGCTTTACATATATAGATTTCTCCTAAGAAGGTATTCCTGCTATTTTTATATACTACCTCAATTTCTCATTAACACATTCCAGTCATTTCCTAGATTTTGTTGATAATACTTTCTTTAATGACACTTCAAGGATGATCGTTAATTTTATTATGTTTGTGTAAGATCTGTAATTTAATAATGTAAGGTTATGCTGCAAAGTTGAGATAGGTCATATGATAGTTGATATAATATTTAACATAAGCACTAGTATAAATTACTAGCTATATAGAGAATGCCTAAACAACATACCAGCTAATTAAGCTAAGCGATTGAACAAATGATTTCTAACCAGTGGAAGAGCCAGTCAAACCAGTACTTGTAAATTAAATTTAGCAATTACGCAAGCTAGGAGGTGTTGTTGTTGAAGTATGTTACTTTGCGTATATGTTAAATCATTGCTTTGCTCATGCTATATGAAAAATAAAGCACGAGGTGTGTGGCCGAGATGCTAATAAAGCACGAGGCGAAACCTCGTGCTTTATTGGCATCTTGGCCACACACCTCGTGCTTTATTTTTCATAATAAGCAAGGCAATGCTTTAAATGATTTATGGAACTTTCAAGTTGTGTAGCTTCACCATACACTAGGACTCGTAATTAGCATGCATTGCAAGAATTATTTGCAGCCTGAAGGCACACAAACTGGATAACAAAGTAACTCACGCATAGTTTGGCATGGTAGACATTCATTGCTTATTTTTGGCATGTTTTGGTCACAACCCACAATCGATTCTATTGTGACACATGGTGAAGTATTCCGTGATATCTCCAGAACTTGTCCATTTACATTAACCTTCTCCCACCCATCCATGATCGAAACATTTAGGTATGTTTATAAAAGCAATCCAATGGTAGCACCCATGTTGGCTGGAGGTGATTGACCACTCAGCATGGTGTAGGCTATTAGCCTTCACTGGCTAGGGTAATTAGTCGTACTGGTGTGAGCGCCGTGGGCTATTAGCCTGCACTAAAGCACGTGGGCAACTGTGCTTTATTGCCCACGAAGAGTGTTTTATTGCACCGCAAATAGTGCATGCTTTAATAGTACAATAAAGCACTCTTTGGGCAAGTGTATTTCATGATATTTAAAGTACTCTCTCTCCTCAAGTGTACTTTATGAAATTCAAAGTACACTTTTTCCTTTGATCTCACCTATGCAAAGCTCTATAAAGACAATGGTCTTAGAACAATGGCTTGGTGTGAAAAGCATTCATGTAGACCAACACAATTTTCTACAGAGATGTGCATTTTAACAATGCTGCACCACTGTGGATGAATGTAATGTAATTTATTGCAACACAATAAATTGAAGTTAACATGCCTTGGTGTGGGCGTAGAATGGATACAGTGCAAATCTACGTACCATACTATCTATATTATAAGACTGAAAAGCCGTCCGTCTGTCTGCATTCCATTTGATGTCAGGCATGTACTCTTGAACCGCTGCATGTTTCGAAGCGTCTTTGTGTCTAAATAAGCGCTCATTATCCAGCTCTACAATGGCGGTTTCGAAAAGTTCGTGCAAGCTATCGTTTGTCCGTTACCGCTCTTTAAACGCAAAGGTGTAGAAGAAAAATGACTTAAATTCTTTCTATAAACCACAAGTAAACACCTATCTCAGTCCATTTGTACAGGTCTTTATAAGGCAAAAATATAGGTGTAGTGTTGGGTGTAGGACAGATAGGTGAATGGGTTAGACACCTGCCTTACGTGCAGAAGTTCCGAGTTCAAGTCCAGTTGGCGATATTGTTTTTTTTTTCGATTGGGCACCTTTTCAATGCACTTTTTTTTCGTTCAGCCATACCTTTTCAGTGCATCTTTTAGTCACTCTAGGTACCTTTTCAGTATAATTTTTTCTCTAGGTAAGTTGTTGAAAGTTCAAATATAGCTTTTGTTGTTGTAGTAATTCATTAACACTATGTAGAACTGTAACAGTGTACCTGCACGATAGGACAGGTACTAGCTATTAGCAGTTTCACCTGTGTGGTAGACATATGGGTATGTAGTTAGAGTTCTGCTCTTTAACTTAACTTACCCATACGTGCTCAGAGTATACTTATAAGGCTCATGTACGTTACAGTGACATCACCATGTATGAATGCTGTATACCTGATGTCTGAATTGGTTCCCAATGCAGTATTATGCTATTAGCTAGATGGTCCTGCACATAGAGCAGGTACCACTGAATGCATTGATATAGGGGGACTTAGACAACTGTTTAACACATTTGTGAGTAGATCATGCAAGGGCAGGGAAAAATCTGCAGTTTGTTTGTCTGTCCCGTGTGTTGTATTAGGGTATCATGTATGAAATCTTTTTGCAACTTTGTTTGTAGAATATATATGCATCTAAGTTTAATAAAACATCACACACAAAGCATGTATAGGTGCACCTATTAGTAGTGTGTGTACAATTGCTTCATCTTGCGCTTTGAACCCTGTGCTCACAACCCTTAATAAGGTTTGGTGTAGTATAGTACTCATGCTTAAATAGTTGGGTTTCTACTTTAGTCACTATAAGTTTAAACTTAGGGTTAAGGCTTAATATACAAGTCCTGCATGATGGGGCAGGACATACCGGTGTTACAATTATTTCATTTCAAGTTCATTTATTGTTAGTAAATTAGATGTCATGTAAACTGAAGCAGTGCATGCACATGCATGATAGGACAGGTACTAGCCACTTAGTAGTTTGCACCTGTGTGGTTACTGTGGTAGACATATAGGTAGATAGAGTTCTGCTGTTTAACTTACCAACATGCTCAAGGTATACTTACAGGATGGCATAAGGCTCACAGTCAGTACGTTAAAGTAACATCACCATACATGCTATACATATGTGACAGGTGCTGGTGTCTGATATTTAATTATCGGTTCACTGTACACTTATTTAGTTAGATGGCCCTGCACGTAGGGCAGGTACCAATGCTTGAAGCATCATCTGTTATCTCACCATCATAGTATGAGCTACAGTCAGTTCTGTTACGTACACTGAGTCTTCATTGGGGATAAGGCAGTGATCACTCCTTCTACCTTTGCATGAGAGCTTGGCTCAGCACAAGCTAAATTTGCATCTAAGATACTGCTTTTCTTTGCCATTACCAACAATTATTTACCTAGCTACCTATAACTCAAGCAACAATTCACTGTTTCACTGCAATTCAGCATACAAGCAGTCAACTATAACTACTACAGAGCAACCACTTATTTTACGTAATAAATTTATCCAATCGGATTCATCATGCAGTCACTAAGGAAGTTGTTGCTAAGTATCTTATGTTGAATTTAACCAATCAAATTCACTGTACGATTACAAAGAAGTTGTTGCTAAGTAGATATTGATCATGCAGGCCCCCTCCAACATAACATAGTGTCTTATATAGGTATAAAAACTTACTGTGTTGTTTATCATCCTGCTAATGAAATAGCTCAACTATACATGCCTAACAGCAAAACTACATTATGTAATCAACAACAATGCCTATCCAATGCAATAGAATGGACATGGCTGTCAACATTGGCAACAGGCATAGCTACCCTCTCAGTTCCTTACACTGATCATGAGATGCTGGACATCCATCACAAACTGCATGCCATCGCACTATATACATAGTAGCTACAGTATCTTGCACAATCATGTATAACTACCAAGTGAATTCATATCTATATGATTCAATAACCCTATCACTTACAGTGTATACAAATGCAGTAACCAAATCCTTAATTGTATGGTATGCAGTGTCTACAAAACCCTATTCCTGGAAATACATTCTTACAGTGCCTCATGCATCATTACTGAATTATCACCAGGCCATTACTGATGTAAGCAAATAGTAATGACCAACTGTAATTTCATTTAATTTCTATGTGTATACCACTCTGCACGATAGGGCAGGTACTACAGCTAGTAGTAAATAAAGCCAGCATCCTTTAGTGATAAACTAGTCTTTCAAGTAAAGTAATTAAATTCAGCAACACAGAATCCATGAGATGACTGTAAAGTCCATTAGAGAGGCATTGTATATTAGCAAAGTAGCCCAGTGCTAGCACCACAAACTGAAATCAATGCTTTTGTTTCAGGTAAAACTTGAACCAATCTTGTAGGATACATGATGTCATAATGATTCATTGTAATAAACTGGCTTGACAGGTTTGAGATCATGAGATCATGCCATAGTGCATGGCGTGTTCACGGACAGAAAAACGTTTGTCCTTGGTGTCACTGGAGAGTCGCTACTACTCAAGATTGATTTGCAGAAGAGGTAATGAAGTATAGCGGAGGCGGCATGGCGATAAACCTGGATCAAACGGACATTGTGGACACTCAGCTGTGTGAATGATGAGCAGGCAGAGCCTTCTACCGATTCCATGAATATTGAATGGGATTTTCTCAGTTAGGTGATGGCTACCGATGATGATTTCCGGTGAGTCCGTTCCATTATAAAACTTTTATATATTTGCCACGTGCTGTTGTGGTTACGAAGTGTTAAACTATCATCAGTATTACATAATCGAAAACGAGCTGGCGTCTAGTTTGACACAACATATTGTTGTCAACATATTGTTGTGGCCAGTGGCGTAGCCAAGGGTGGACCTGGGTGGGCACGTGCCCACCCAAATTCCCCTAGGATAGCGGTGTCCGCTCGCTTTTGTTATTACGAACAAGTGAAAAATAGTGCATACCTTGCATGGTAGCGCAATATTTTTGTTGTAAATAAGCAGTTGATATTGATACAAGTTCAATAATTACATCATGTGATCCAGGTAGTTTCAGTATTTCTATTTAATGTACATCATCACGTGATCCAAAAATTTTAGACAGGGAAGATAGGAACACGAGGAAGGAGGAATCCAGTCTATTTTTTCACATCTAGAATATTGAATTGTCAGCAACAGCACAGATGTTCTTTTGGTGGCAGGTGAAGTAACCTAAAGTGATAGACAAAAAAATGGTGTAAAGTCAGTTAGAGGCGAAAAATTGCAATTGGTAGCTGAATTAAGCCATGCGATTATCTCAAGAGTCAGACTGGAGTATAAAGAGTTGTGTAGAAGGAGGCGTAATAAGTTAGTTTCAATTTCTAGCTCCTCGTAGTATATCATTCATGCAGTAGCATTGGACTAGTGAAATATGCTGCAGGAACAGCAGATAGCATATTATTAGCTAGCTAGATACATTAATACACTTTTGAAACAGTTTTAAAACCAAATGTATGTAGAGTCCACTAAGGATGGACTCGCATTTTGTGCTAGTTAGTTGCTTGGGGTGAAATGTGGGTGAGTGTGCCCACCCAGTTGTGGAGGCCTGGCTACGCCACTATTTTGTGGATGAGCGTTTTCAGTGTTTCAGCTAATTTAGCTTTATTGTAGCATAGTGCAGAGTTGTCTTACCTCTGCTCGAAAAATATGGCTGTTCGTCAGCCATCCACGTATATAATTATCGTTTAACGAACAAAAGCCTCTTATATGCATACAATTGTACCTATTGGTATTTATCTACACTGGTCAGCAAATTTAGCTTTATTGTGGCGTAGTGCAGAGTTGTCTTACCTCTGCTCGAAAAAAATAAGGCTGTTCATCAGCCACTCACGCATATAATTACTGTTTAATGTGCAGCAAAAGCCTCTCATATGCATGCAATTGTATGTATTGGTATTTATCTACACTGGTTGTAGATGTGCAGTTCAGCATACCGTACATAGTAAATTTGCATGAAGATATAGATGATTGTTATCTTCCACAAGCCTATAGCCAGGCTTATCTACAGCCAGACATACGGCTATGTTCATCATGGTCTGCACCTTTCTTAGCTTGCCACATGGTAGGCAAGCACCTATGTCAGTCCACAAGCACATTTTTGTTGATATCTCATTTCTGTCATCTCGTAGTTTTGTGACCAATGTTGTGACTGACCGACACTAATGCATGGATTGTTGCTACCTCATTGTAGGATTGATTACTGAGTGTTAGGGATGGTGTTATCGGGCACTTTAATACTAAACAGTGGCTTCGATAATTACCGCAAGCTAGGCAGCTTGTATTTTCTTTATGGCTTATTCAGCATGATATTTGCATGTGTGTTCTTGCATGCGTGTTATTTGCATGTGTGATATTTGCATGCGTGTTACTGCATGCGTGTTATTTGCATGCGTGTTATTTGCATGCGTGATATTTGCATGTGTGATATTTGCATGTGTGATATTGCATGAATGTTATAATCACAAGCTATTGTGGCTGCTGCTTGCCTCTTCGCTTATACGTACGCTATTACTGTTGTTATTACATGTTTAGCTTTATCTGTGATAGCAAGTATTTGGTGTTTTACAGGATACAAAAACTTCCTTTATGTGCAACTGCTATGCCATCCAATGCCCTCAGTTCCCAACTTTTGTACATCACAACACACGTTCTTCACACGTTCTTCATAGATTTCAGCATACAGCCTGCGTGATCACAGGACATCATGTATTAGTCTTAAATATTATTAAATATTTCAATATGCAATTACAACTGGAAAACCTGTTGTCTCTCTGCCATGAGTGCTAACTGGTACATCAGCCTGTTGTCAGTCCTGTCTGCCCCTGTGACTGATGAAGGCTGATTATGTCCCACATCAGCTGTCCTAAGGGATACTTATGAACCCTCAGGGTATGCTTTTAGGATCCCTGTCGTTCCTGCTAGCATTGGTGTCTCACTACACTCATTCCCTGATATTTATCAAGCTTAAGAGATTGGGATGCTTTTGATGGAACAGTTGAATTACATTAGGGTAAACAAATGAATATCTCTCAGTCATTTATCCTCAATAATGCATGAGAGGTGTTTGCAAGAGCATTGTTATTCCTCCTTCTAATGCAGATAAATCATGCATTCATGAGGCATGGTTTACTTGATTCATGTTTAGGAAATATACTACTATTGCATTGGGAAAACAGTTATTAATTGCACATACTCACAGTAAATATTTGTTAATTGTACATACACGCACTGGCATCACTATGTGGACCCCACAATACTGTTACGCAAGTCAATTACATAGTGCTTTGGATTATCCATGTTGAATTTTCCCATTTTCACTAAACACACAACTGATTGATGCTATCTTTGCATATGTGATTCACTCATACCTCTTTTCCAAATATTGAGCATAATACACCAAATCAATACCCGAAGATTTCGCTCATTAAATTATGTGTAATTTTTTTTGTGAGCTATGCTACGTGTTCATTCCTATAACTTCTTCCGGTACTGTTATTGCAAGTGTGTCATTGCATGTGTATTGTTGCATGTGTGCTGTCGTGCTGTGTTGGCATGTGTGATGTTCTGCTTTTAGCAGTATGAGTATGATCTGTTCACTTCCATACATACAATGCTATGAATTACATCATTAGGACATCAATACTTGATCCTGCTTGCAGGGATCTTCAGCTGTTTGCTTGTGTTTTGCTACATCCCACCAGGCAATGTAATCCCATTGTATTTTTGTCAATTGTTTCAATAGCGATACATTTACTGCAGTTTATTCCCACATATAAATATATTATTTCCAGCTACCTATATACTGCATGTGTATGGTCAGCACCTGTGTTTCTGGGCTAGACGGATGACTTGACTTTCTGTTCTTTGTGTTGCTGATTCGCTTTTGTTATTTGTGGCCTTCGCAATACACTTTTTGCCACGATATGTGTTTGAACTAAGAGCTACTTATCATTTCATTTCACATAAATCACATGCTGCTGCAACAAGCATCATTAATATGACTGTTACATATTCCTAATGTGCATAATTTCACCATACGTGTACCCTCGTTTCTGTTAAAGCATAAAAAATTTATAGGTATTCGCCCATTGGATATATGCATTGTTTCCCTTTATGTGTGCGCAATACCAACTAATATGGTATAGTGTTGCTATAACAGGGTGATAGGGAACTGAGGAAGTTTGGGGAGAAATTGGGTGGATGAAGTGCTAATTATCTGTGCATGGCCAAACCAAACCAATTACGCTAAATTTAACTTATATGATTATTCATTGGTTGCTGCTATCATGTTGTGTTGCTATGCATATATGGTGCGTTGCTGCAATCTTGTACTAATTGGAAGACATATTTGCTTTGTGGTCAACTGTAAATCCAGTTATGCCATATCCACAATGCTTGTCTGCGTGGCATGTGCAAAAGTTATTACGCCCTACTCCAACAATTTCCTCAGTTGCCCTTTCCCCAAAGTACTTGTGTATAGATATCTGTATGAATGTTATTTGTGTTTTGTTGTTGTTATGTATATTTATGGCAATGGTGCAATGTTATGTGGTAGATATTTACATGAGTGTTTGTTTGGTGTTGTTGTGTACACTTTATGACTTTGTGGAAAATGTTATTGTGGTTAGAACTAGGAATAAGTAGGCAATAGAGCTAGGTGCAGTGGAAGGGTGGTGTGTATAGCTAGTAAAACATTATATAGTCATGTCTATTTTGTATGTACACATACTAAATACATGGTAAGTGGTGATTGCATCCCGGGGGTGTGCACTGCTCGAATATGCCGAGTGAACACTGCCCTAGGGTGTTTCCACACCAATCAGCATGTTAATGTTGAAATAAATAAAGAACAATACAAGTACAATACAATAAAGAGTTTTTGCAAAGACAATGACATCTACATACCTCAACATAGTTGTTTTAGTACATTTAGTGCCACTGGCACTACATCTTCCCTATAGTAATGCAGGAGAGATTTAATGGTTAGGCACTAAATCTTTCCTACAGTAAGATTTAGTGTTTGCGGCACTAAATCCTTCCTACATTAATGTAGGAAAAATTTTCATTTAGTGACATTTTATCCTATCCCGTTGTAATAAAGCTTGTTGTGTTGTAATAAAGCTTGTCGCTTCGTGGCCAGTTGTTATAAACCTTGTTGCTTTGTGGCCAGCTTGTCGCTTCTTAGTATTAGTTAGTAAACAAGCCTTGGAACTAAATAACAGCTGCTAAAACAACACTAAACTGGCCACTGAGCTGGCGGCACACACAAACACGCTGAAAAGGACCTTACCTAGCGTGACTCTGTGCTTCTTTTGTCAGTGCTGGTAACAAGCTGCTTTCTAAATAGGTTAGATACCCACTGTCGTTTTTAGTAGGTTGAAACCCTCATGCTTGGTTTGGCACCTCAGTGAGCATTAATTAGTGACCTCGGCTGTGACTTGGTCACTAATTAATGCCACGCCTCAGTGACCAAACCGTGCCCTCGGGTTGTCAACCTATAAAAAACCTCCAGTGGGTATCTAACATACACTTAGAGCCAGAATGTACTAGTTAAATCAATGCCATTAACAGTTGTATCAATTGTACACAGCATTGGTGATTGTTGTGAGCTAACAACTGTTGCTGACTGAAATGGGAGTAGGGCTAGTACATTCGTGGCCACCCCCCTTGGGTTGTAAAAATGTAGGGCCTTCTAGCAACCAAGTTGTAGTTATGATTAGCAGTGAATCAAACAGGTAAACTGTACTCCTTAGGCTCCATCCCTTTTCTTTTGATAGCTATACAGGACATTATGTGTAAACAAACTGATTTATGGTCAGACATGCAGACTATTTGGATGGCAAATGTCTGGTGACTGACTGTTAGATTTTTCTCTGATTGGATATTGTGTTCATGTTTTATGGCAGTTTTTGTAAGCGTGTGAAAAGATGAAGGTAAAGAAGAAACTAAGCCAATTTTTGAAGTCTCATATCTTGGGAATACTTGAAGCGATTTTGCTGAAATTTGGAATGTGGAGTACTGACGTTGACAGGCATGTTCAAAGCAAAAATCGTTGTGTTTCATAAAGGTAGCACTGGGTTATGAATGCTTGAAAATTGCATTTTCTTTTTGCAGTATTGTGTGCTGGCTTCTAGGGCCACAAGACACACTACCTTGTGTCTTGATATAATAACTTACCTGATAGGTGAAAGAACTAAAGAGCACTGACCTTGTTTCTTTCATACATCTGATAATTGATAGTGGTTTTAATAGCATGGGCTAATAGTTCTCAGAATGTTAATTATGCTTTTCACATAACATCAGAAAAATTGCAGTTGTAGGATCCAGTTTTCTTAGTTTTACCATTTTGTACTACTATCTTTGCTAATGGGACAGTAAGTAAGTAATAAATCATACAGTACAGTAGACTGTATATTAAGAACTTTTCCAGCCAAAAATCACCCTAAAACCAGCCTCAATTTCCCTTCATGACAACTTGGCAGTATTGGTTATTGGTTAGGAACATCCAAGCCATAATGTCTTCAGATCAATCCCAAACTCTTTTTAAAAAGTTTCTATGAAATTTAAAAAAAATTCTATGTAACAGAATTTTATTCAGACTAACTAACTAACTGATGCCTTGAACTAACTAACTAACTTTCTTCATTGTTCAAGATCGCTTTGTCCTGAGATGTGCCTTTTCGCCAACCGCAGTATATACAATGCACACATCATGGACTTGCCTTTGTGTTCCAGTTCTTTTGCTGATAACGCAAGGTGTCAATTTGCAATAGCACGATGCGGCTTCCCTGTGGCTCTGTTGGTATCTTGCTTGTATTTTCTGTAGCGACTGGATTGGTTATAGAGACGCTTTTTGTACTTTGTAACACTGTGTAATGGACTAAAATAGGTGAAAGAGAAGCATAATGGTCACCGTTCAATCTCGAGTAGCTGGGGTCGTATTTTTTGTATAGGTGCTTTTTGTACTGTTCTTCGTTTATAGTGCTGTATAATGGGGTGAACATAGCTGATAGCAAAGTGTAATGGCTACTTCGCTTTTGAGTTAGTAATTGATACCTGGGGCACGTGTTCAGGTGAAAACATTAACTCTGGTGCCATCCTTTCTTTTGATGCAGTATGCATGGGTTCACCAGTGAACAAAACAGTAAACAAACAAGTATAAATAATAATTAGGAATTTTGTTTGAGTAGGGATCATAGAAATAAAAGGTAGGGAGGTCACCTACACCTGCAGATATACTAGTGGACTTTTAATCCCTAATTCAGACATGGGTATAGGCTGAAGTAGGGATTAACTATGTCCACTAGTATATCTGCAGGTGTAGGCAACCACCCCTTGTTTCCTTCCCTACTTTTTTTATTTCTATGATGATCATCCCTATTGAACTTAAAATTTCTAATTTTTCCTTATACTGGTACATTTGGTTAAGTAGTTAAGACTAAAAACTACTCACTTATTTAAATCTTCTTTCTGTTGTTCTGTGATCTGCTCAATGGCTGACTTGTGGTGGGTAGAAATACACATCCACGCATTTCCCTAATGATTATTTTTAGTGATCATTTGTCATTTAATAACTATCAACTTAGAAACTACCTGAGCCTTGTAAACCAAAGCCTGCAATTAAACTCTCTGTGTCACTCAATATAACGAGTAGGTATCATCTCTTTGAACTGGTTGCAATTGGGCATTAAAGCAATGAGCAAATCGCATTCTCATATGCAAATTAAACCCTAAGCAGCGCCTTTGAACACCCACGCTAAAGTTGTGTATAAAAATTTATGGATCAAACAGTACGATAGTACTGTTTAAGTAGGGATCCCCTCAAAAATTTTGCATGCTGCCCAAATTTCTGCCTTCAAAATCAGCCTAGAGACTTTCTACGCGACAAAATCACCTTTATGGAATAGTGCAAGTCCATATAATGCATAATACAGCATTAAATACAACTAAACACTTACAGGTGGCTGAATATAGAATTTTTTTTTAAAATTGCCAAAACTCGAATTTTAGTCTCACTGACTGCCTGCACTGACCAAAGTTGCAAGGCTAGAGGCCAAAAAAAGCAGTGCACAGTCACCATTTTACGTCACAATAACACACTCACCAGTGTGATGTGCATTTTGAGGTTCCGGAATTTTAGTCTCACTGACTGCCTGCACTGACCAAAGTTGCAAGGCTAGAGACCAAAAAAAGCAGTGCACAGTCACCATTTTACGTCACAATAACACACTCACCAGTGTGATGTGCCTTTTGAGGTTCCGACGAGTGAAAGCCTTCTGCTCCTTGTCTTTTCTTTTATCTTCAATTAGGCTGCTTGTCTTCTTATTCATCCAATGAAATTACATCGAGGCGTTAACTTTCCATATCTATGCTTCTTTCAGCAGCATATTTAGATGCCAAAGAATTATTTCAGAGCTGGATTTCAGAAGTGCTTCGGTCCCGGTGCTACTATAAGAGGTACCTTGCTAGATATCTGCAACTTCACAATTGGGATCCAGTTTGCGATAGGTTTGTGACCATGCCCACCAAATAAAGATCTAGGTGGACTAGTGAAAGAGTACAGAAACTCAACCTCTTAACAATCTAGCTATTTACTTAACAATAATCAAGACCACCTCACTCCTTATTGGTCTAGCTAGCTGCACACCCCTTGGCTGACTCAAGATATACTCTAATGCAACAATCACTCTAATACACCTGTTGCTATCGATGTTCAATGTGGCAATGCTGCATCTGTAATGGCAACGATTCCATCAACACAGGATTGGGTAGAGTTCGCCTCTCTGCCCACAGTTTGAGAATGAAGACTTTCTTTTATTTATTGAAATGCTGTATTGTAAACTTGTTGTCATATATACTGTATGGAGGGAAACTTTGGCACCATTGAAATTTAGTGAATTTGGCGAATGACTATGAATTAGCCAAATTTTCCCAATCCAAATATTTTGCTGGTGAAAAAAATAGCAAACCAAGCCTCAAGCTAATCAATTTTCTACTCAACCAAGGGCTACTGGGCCAGGCATCATGCTAGAGCCAAGCCTGCCTCGACTACCTCACTAGGTAGTAGCTACTGTACACGTGGTATCCTCAAACCTCACCTCAAAATAGGCGTGACAAGTAGCGAATCCTACCATATTAAGAAAGATATTCACTATTCCAGAGGGTGTAGATCTACTGTCTATATAGTATTACCTTTTGGTTGATAGCTGACTCCAGGCACCAAAGAGGCGTGGCACTCCCAGTTCTCACATCAGACACGGCAATTATTAATTATATAGGGTGTGTGCTTTGCTAACAATTCACCAAATTTTATTTCGCAAACAGTGATATTTTGCTTGATTTGCCAAATTTTTTCTCCTCCAAAGTTTCCCTCCGTACGGTATGTGTGTATGTGCTCTAAGCTCTCTAATACAACAGTCATGTATGATAAAACAGTTACAAGTTACATTGTTCTGGTAGACATAGCTATTTGTATCATACACTACGATAGTAGTGTATAGTAGGGACCACAAAGGAGTAGGCGTGGACCACGAAATAACATCACCCAAACTCAATTTTCACAGACAACGATGAGGCAGTATTGGTTAAGTAAAACTAAGTCCAAACAAGCTTTCAGATCGACCCAAAATGCTTTCAACAAGTTGCTACGGAATTTAAAAAAATTTTTATTCAACAGAATTTTCTACTGACTGACTGACTGCCTGATGCCTTCAGACAAGCTGATTTTTTCACTGTTTGATGTTGCTTCAGCCCAAGAGGTGCCTTTTGGCATACCGCAGTACGTACAATGCATTCTTCATGGACTTACCAGTGTCCTCCTTTGTGTCCCATTCATCTTTGCTGACAGTGAAAAGTGTTGATTTGGTGGTAGCACGTGATGGCTCCCTTCGTAACGAAAATCGTCCGTACTTTTCATAGTGGCTACTTCGATTGCAGAGGTGTTTTTAAAACAGTTTTTGATTCGTACTGCTGTGTAACAGGTTGAACGTAGCCAACAACGAAGCATAGTGGATACTTCACTTTTCAGACAATAATTTATATAACTGGGGCGCGCGGCACCAACCCTTTCGGTATGCGTGGGTTGCAGAGATGCTTTTCGAACAGCTCTTGATTCGTACTGCTGTGTAACAGGTTGAACATAGCTGACAACGAAGTGTAATGGATACTTCACTTTTCAGACGATATAGCTGGGGCACGCGGTGCCATTTCAAATGTAGTGTGTGTCACCAATCATAATAATATTATTTACAAAAAGTTAACAAACAAGTATTTCAAAAAATTTGGAATTTATAACTAGAGTAGGGACCATAGCACATTGATAAAAAGTACTGAAATAAGCTGGAGTAGTGCATGATATTAAATCACAGTAATACAATAAGAAGTGTTATATCCCTACTGTGCATTTCTATTATGGTATCTTGGAGCACAGTAGGGATATAACACTTTTTATTGTTGTACTGTGATTTAATATCGTGCACTACTCCAGTTTGTTTCAGTACTTTTTATCGATGTGCTATGGTCCCTACTCTAGTTATAAATTCTAAATTTTTTGAAATACTTGTAAGAAAAAGAAGCAAGCACAATTAGCTACATTATTGTTCTAAAGGAGACAGGTGCATGTCCCTCAGCAACAGCAAGGTCAACAGCTGGAGGCACACAGGGATGCTTGGATCTAGAACGTGATCCCCTGATACACATTACTGAAGAGTGCAGCAAGGAGAACCCTAAACTACAGTGAAGCCTGCCCATAACCACAGAATATGGGGAACTCCACTTCTCACTGAGCGAATGGGCAAGCTGTTTATAAGTGATGGTATCTGCCTTCCCCATACCTACAGATGTGGAAAATACAAGTGGACTAATGCAAGTTACATTGTAACTAGCTGTGCTACAACAAAAAAAACTAAACAATCTATTTTTTAAAAATGTTAATTTAAAAATGAAGTAGGGATCTATGCAATAATAAGTAGTGAAACAAGAGATGAATGATGGTGTTGCAGCATAGCTCAGTGGGAAAGTCCCTACTTTGGCACATTAGCTATTATTTTTTGTTCAATGCCAAAGTAGGGACTTTCCCACCGAGCTATGCTGTAACTCCATCATTCATCTCTTGTTTCACTACTTTTTATTGCATAGATCCCTACTTCATTTGTGACCGGATCTGCAAAAACAGGACATAATCGCATTTTTTTCGAATTCCTGTTTATTAAATACTTATAATCTACTTAGCCAAGTGTACCCCCTGGCAAAGTTTCAGCTTCATATGCCAATAACTTTGGGAGTTACAGCCCTACAAAGTAGCAACAAAAGATAAATCAATTTGTATAGCAAGTATAGGGAAAGTAAATTACAGATGCTTACAAAAATGGTTGTAACTTACCAACGGATTGAGGTGCAGAGCTAAAATTTTCACCATAGTGTTTGCCATGAACAGGGGAATCAATTACTGGGTACGTTTTCCCTTTATTCACCCTTCTTTATTGCATACAAAGGCAAAATTCGTGAAGAAAAATTGATTGCATACAATCGCCTTGACATGACATAAACAAATGCTCATAACTTACGTATCCTTGGGTCTACTGCAACGAACCAAGATTTTCCATCTCCTCTTGTGCAGGCAATGGTGGTATCCAGGTTTTTATTGTTAGTCTCCTCCTTCACTAAGAAAAAAGGGTTTAAAAATATTTATGGAATTTTTTCAATAATACACAAGTATTTCGGCCAATGTATTCAATGCTTTATACTGTAAATTTAGGCTTGTGCGATTATGTCCCTTTTTCACAGATCCGGTCACATTTTTAAATTTAGCAATTTTTAAAATACTATTTTTTTAAATAATATGTGTGTATTTCATCAATTGTAAACAATGCTTTGTACTGTAAAATTAAGCCTGCACAATTATGTTGGGTTTTTGCAGATTCAGTCACATTTACGTAGTAGAATTATTCAATCATTTGTTCAAAGTTGTTTAACACGTCACATGTATCTTATGTCATCACTATTGCCATAGCAATACGATGTCAATGTAACTGTGTTTAGTGAATTCACATTTTGTAATATTTTGATTATACCGTATGTTCACCTCCAGCATGAAGCTTGCTACATTGTAAAGCTAGTTCTTGAGTGATGGATATAATAATTACACTCTTTGGGTCAGAGTATAGAGTTGTAGAATTTGAAGCTGATGAAGTGTGCAGTGTGCGTCAGAAAAAGTCTAGGTGTTTTATTCCATAGTGACACCCCCCCTAGAGGAAGAAATTGCCATGAACTCCAACCTATAGATAAGGCTTCCATTGTAAGTACACTATAAGTGTACAACTGCAATGATTGTCCCCACTAAGTGGAAAGTACACCCTGTAGCTGTGCTCAAAAAACCTGTTTACAAACTTGCACTAATAGGAGTGTTTTTGGCTCTTTACAGCAAATGGAACATGCTAGAAATTCTTTTTTAACAGAGCTGTCGGTGCCAACTGGATGGTGATTAATATGCAGCATGTCTGGGGTCAGTTGGTGCTATGGTTTGGGAGTTAGCTGGATCACAGGCAGACGTGATCGGCTATCTGAAGACTTAATTGCAGAAATATTAGCACCATTCACCACATGACATAAAATTTTGCATATTGTACACAATTTACCACTGTCAATAAGGTTAACAGACAAGGAAATCTGAGGTATAGTTGGTATTGAATCCCAGTTAATAGAACTGGAATCCACAATTGTTAATACTCGACTACAATGCACATGATCTCTACTCAGGGCAGAAGGGGCGCTATTTGGAATCGCTCATACTGAACTCAGTAATTAAGATTGAAGCTGCCAGGGCCAGGGAATTTTGGGTACCTGGGGAATGCTGCTTGATATGACTACATACTGGCCATAGCAATTGAAATACAGCAGCTAACTTCCTCACTAAGGGAAATGCAGATGCATTTAGCAGCCATGCCCTGTGCTGCCCTGTTTATCCCCAAACTGTGCACAGCTCTAATGCATGCCATGTAGTGATAGTGCATGCAGGCCAAGCAAACATAGATGTTAGTCACAAATTACAGTAAACCTCACTGTAATTTGTTATCAAAAATGATTTTCCTATTGCTAGCACTGCTAGTGCATCTGTCCATTTTCTCTAACCTTGTATGTAAAATAACAAACATTGATGACATAAAATTGACCAGTTTTATATCATGCAATTACATTAAACATGAAAAATGATGTAGCATCACCTAGCCTTTCAGCAGTCTGCATATTGCCAGCTCTTTGGTTTATAATGCTTGTAAATTGCAAGTGCGTAGTGCTAACAGTTAACCATTGAAATGCCTCCCAAAGCATACACTACCTAACAGGTAGGTAAGGTTGCACATATTTGTGAAAAATTACTTTTATGGTAATTGTGAACTCATGTTATTAAATAGACCACTAAAATCAGCCTATATGCATCTCTAATATGCAAGATAAGCCATTGAGGACCCTGAGTGTGTGGTATATAAAAAGAAATAGAGGGTGTAGTATTATAGTTCATTTAATTGTAACTGCTGGTGCAACTCTACAGAATGATAAGTATGTAATGTTAGTTTTAAAGGGCCAGGAAACCAGGTACATTAGATACCTGTAGACCTTACATTAGGAAGGCTGTTCACAAGTATATGGAAAGTTATCACAATCATATTTCACCTGGCTAACATAGTGGTGGGTGATTTTGTAAAAATTAAATCTAGTAATGCTAAACCACTACAGTATAGCAATTTATAAAATGATTTGTCAAATACATTGGTGTTATTATCAAGGAAAGTTTGTGTGAGTGCGTGCATCATGTATGCGTATGTACATGTTGCTGAAGCTGAGTTTGTGCCTGTTCCATTTCTTCGAATCCAGGACCTTACTATTGATTTAGAATGGAATGTACATATATCCGTGTGTGTGTATGTGTACGTGTATGTGTGTGTGTGTGTGTGTGTGTGTGTGTGTGTGTGTGTGTGTGTGTGTGTGTGTGTGTGTGTGTGTGTGTGTGTGTGTGTGTGTGTGTGTGTGTGTGTGTGTGTGTGTGTGTGTGTGTGTGTGTGTGTACGTCTGTGCATGAGTGCATGATTCCCTTATGTTTTATTCCAATTATACCACTAGGGGGCTAAAGCCTGTGAGTAAAAATCATGCAACTAAAAGCTATTAGCTAGTAGGTTTTTGATTTTGCTTAATTAACTTGTTGTAATTTCGGATTTTGTAATTTATAAAATTTTTTTGTTCTTCAATTATGTTGCTATGCACTGCTAAGCAAGCACTTGTTAATGTTGGTCACTTGACTAACCTTTCTTATGTGCCCTTGCTCCTAAGATGTCAGTCCAGTAGAAGTTCTTCGCCTCCCACAAACTGATGTTTGTGGTGGTGGTTTGGTAAATGTACTTTGCCCTGATTGCCATGTTTGGTTCTTTAAAATTATTTCTTTCTAGTTTTTGAGGTCAAATATCTAAGGCCCTAAACTTCTGGAACAATTCTCGATACTTGGGCCAGGAAGGGATTTGGCATCCAGAGGCATTCTGTGTGCCAAGTACCTTCCCTTAAGCCACAAAAGGAGACCCTCCGTAACTACATAGAGAGGAGGTGTTTCCTTACCCAAGTATCAAAGTTCCTGTGTGAGTGCCTGGTATCCAGATGCAGAGGTATGGCATCACCCACAACTGATAACATGTATTATATTTACATGATTATTATGTACATTCATACAATTTGAAGTCTGCACTTGGGTAACTCCATAGTATGTATACACTAACGAAAGAAAACTGTTTGTGTAGTTTAGTTGTACTACTGATTCCCAGTAGCAATTGACTTGGAGAGTTTAGCTACTTCAGTGGGTGGAGGCCGGATATATCGCTGGAAGGCATTGCTTCTCCAGCGACCTAGCATCTGGATGTGGGTGTCTGAGACGTTTGCCAGTGATGCCGAGGTTGCTGCTCCTATACGAAAACTATGGGTATTATAGTGGTGCCTGTTTAACTTCAGTTTCCCCATAAGGCTTTGGAGAGTTGAGCGGAACATAGAGTTTGTCCAGCCTTTTCCTTCCTTGGTGATGAAAAGAGGGCCTGGGCGACTGTTTCGTCTTGCCAGGTAAGATAGCACTACTTTAACTGGACAAATAGTTGTGTCGGTGGCACCGACGTAGACTTGTGCACCTTGTTTGAATGGGTCCGTCTTTGACTGCTTGAGAAACAGTTGAAGTAGGCGGGGTTGGTTCTGTTGTCAACCGTGACATCTTGAAGTGAGAGGTGGCGGGATGAGTTGTATGAGCCCTTTAAGGGGATTGTGAATTCACTGACTCTTAGAAAGCCAAAGAAGGCAAGACAGCACATGGCCCTCAGGGTGGTGTTGTCATAGGTGGGTTGTTTAGACGGGAGATGTCTGATTTTTCCGAGTAGCTGAGTGGTGATTGGGAGACGCTTCCTCCTTGAGTGAACATCACCTGACGCTTTTTTAATGCCTCTCAAGATGAGGTGAAGCCAGGGTGTCAGTTGTTGGCTGAAATGGCCTTGCAGTCCTTTACAGATGTGCAGGTGTCTAACTGCTGATAAATACACTTTAATGGTTCCATGGGAAACATTGGAAACTGCCAGGTGTGTTGTAAACAGCGTCAGAGCACCTTCGGATGCAGGGAGTGGCTTAATTCCTGCTGCCTTGTAGAAGTGAAGATATCTTCTTTGACCAGCCATGTAGGTGGATCTGCTTGACTTGGACAAGCCAGTTTGCAGGAGCTTTGGGGCTTTGCTGAGGAGCCCACGGATGTGGGTATTCTGCTGGTGGCCACCTATAGGTGAATGACCTGCAGTGATCTAAAACATTCCCCATGACAGTGTGCCCTTATGCATTTTTTTAAAATTTAAAAAAGAAATTTATTTATTCTGAATAAGCAGTGTGCACTTAATGCATTCTATTATTAACATTCTCAATGAACAGTATGCAATCATACATTTGGGAACAAAGACACCATGCGGCTAAGTGCAGTATACAGTTATAACTTACATTGAGTTATGTGTGAGGTGTTTGTCTGGTGCATTCAGATCACTAGGAGTGGATCTGCAGTCTGTTCATGGTTCGCTTGAAGTGGCGCAGAAAAGAAGGTGAAGTCCAGTCCTGCTTTTGGGGTGATGCCAGTTTTAAAAGGGGTGTTGGTATCGTCACAGGGATTCTGGAGACATGAGGGTTTGCCTGAAGAAATTCCATTGCTTTATTTCTTGAGAGCTGGTCCGCGGCAATGTTTACTGCTTCAGGGATATGGGAAGCAACTACTCTGATGTCGAAATGAGCAGAGAAGAACCAGAGACATCGCAGCAAATGCATGGTAACTGGTTCCTTGGAAGAACTTTGTTAATAGAATCAACGACGCTCCGGTTATCGCACTTGAATTCTACTCTGTAGCCAGATAGTAAAGGCCCCCATACGGCACAGCTTAAAACTATTGGGACAAGCTCCTTGGTCATGATGTCCCTTCGTGACCACTCGTTGCACCACGCCAATTGCATCCACTGAGTCCCAAAGACTGCACCGCAGCCCCAGGTTCCTGATGCATCGGTGAGTATCTCGTGGTCAGGGAGAGAACAATTGAAGAAGCTGCGACCATTCCAAGAAGAGGCAAAGAGGTGCCACCATCTTAAATCAGACTGGAAGGCTGTGTTAAGGCGAGTATAATAAGACAGACGCTTGAGGCGAGCTGCTGTGCGGTACATTCTGGATAAGAATGTCCTCCCTGGGGATACTACCTTAGTAGCATGCTGTAGAAGGCCCACCAATGAAAGTATCTCTCTTTTAGTGGCTTTCTTTCGAGTTAACCAGGAAGCAACTTGGAGGCGGATTCGTTGTAACTTGTCATCGGGCAAGCGTGCCTGCATGCTTTGGGAGTCTAGTGTAATCCCTAAAAAGGTCAAGCAATCTGAGAGTCCCTCAACCTTCTCTAAAGCCAGGGGAATTCCCAGCGTAGAGCATATATCCTTGATCTCAGATAGGTGATTAGAACATGTGGGGAACTGCGGGGGGCCCATCGTCAGGAAATCATCCAAGTAGTGGAGTACTGGTGTGACCTGCTGTTGTTCAAGTATCCATGACAGTAGATCCGCCAAAATATTGAATAACTTGGGGGCGGACCTGAGTCCAAAGGGTAGGCAGGTATCAATAAATATGTGCTGATCCCATCTCATAGCTAAGAGATGGCGGTCTGCTGGGTGAACCGGTAGAAGGCGAAAGGCACTCTTGATGTCTACTTTTGCCAGCAGTGTGCCCTGGCCAATCTGCTTGATATGTTTAATTGCCGAGTCTACCGTAATGTACTTCAGGGAACACAACGTCTTGGGGATTCCTACATTATCACTTCCCTCGATAGGATGAGAGAGGTCAACTATCAGCCTCCACTTGTTAGGCTGGTGGTTCTTAGGGATGACCCCAAACTGACTGACGTGTGCCTGTGGGACTACGGATTTTGGAAAAGGGCCAGCTACACGTCCGAGTGCCATTTCCTCAGTCAGATAAGTCTGCACTACGTCTGGGTGCTGGAGTGCACAGCTTAAATTCCGTTTAGCTGACTTCAGTGGTGTTGATTGATCTCTAAAACCGATACGAAACCCCTCAGTTAGTCCAGTGATGAAGAAATCCACTAGTGGCCTGTTTGGGTGGTCTGTCAACATCCTTTTCCAATGGTCTACCCTCAGCGGTGTAGAGATTACTGTGGCCCCTGGTGGAACTCTTACAGTAGCCGGAGTTCTGCCCAAGTGGGATGACCACGCTGAAATCCATTTTTCATAGTTGCAACGCACATCTTCAGTGTGGACTCCAGTAATGTGCTCCTCTGTCATCACTACAGAGGGGGAAGATGGCGATATATACGTGTATATATATGTATGTGTATGTAGCTACTAATTGTATGTGTGCATGCTTGTGCTAATTGAATCTGGATATCTAACATTCTCATGCCGATGCAGCAACACTCATGCTTTTTTCATGTTTAGGTGGATACTCAAATTTAATAAGAAACCATGAAACAAACACGATAGCTACCTAAAGTGGTGTGCTGTGCGAGTAAGCAGAGTAGTTCCAGAAAAAAGACAAACAAAAAAAACAAAAACAAAACACAGTCATTAGTAAGTTGAGTACTTTACGGCATCAGGGGTCGTCTTTCAGCTTGCTTGTTTACACGTTGGGTAGCTGGGCATTGGGATGCCTTATGCTGCCTATCTTGCTCCTTGGGGCTGTGAACACATCTGTAACACACGTGTTCATAACGGCAAGTTGTCCGAGTGCACCCATTGGGGCTATCATTCCAATCTAAGCAGATTGCCATTTTCTTGGGAGGGGGCTGGTTTTGGCGAAGTGGTCGCTGAGAGTAATTGAGAGGAGGTGGGTGAATGTTGGGGCCCTGAGCCTGGTGCCTTCTGATTGCCCCGTCTGGGAATGCTGTGTTCCAGATGGTGATGTCAATTACAGACCACTGTTTGGTGCGGGAAGCAGATGCTTTGAGGTGAAAGCGGCGGTCATACAGGATCCATTGTCTCTCATGGCAGAGCTGAGAAGCCCCGATTATAATGTTTTGATAGCCAATCAAGTCAGCGATGCGTTTTGGTTTACGACGAGATATTATGGCCATGTATATGCCGAAGCACTGGATCCAATCCACAATGTCGAAGACTTCCGGGGGTCGCCTGTGTGATCCTGTGGGCTGATCACCTGAGTTGAAGTCCACTGACTCCAGGTAATTGGGATGAAGCTCTGCCATCTCCACAAATAGGCCTTCTTCCACCCGCTTCACAACTTTGAGGGGGACGGGGGGGATGCCGTTGCTGATCAGTACTGGTGGGTGCAGCTTCTTGGATGAGTAGACAGACCCTGAGCTGGAGCTGTCAATGCTAATAAGGTCATCCTCTAACTCCTGAACATGAGGTATCTGCTCGCCATCAGGAAGCTCATCAAAGGCTAAGGAGATAGGAGAAAGCAGGCTGTATGCAGACAGTTTATCAAGGGAGCATAATGTGCAATATAGGTATTGGTGCTGCAGCTTGCCGTGAAGTTTGTTAATGCATTTACATAGTTAGCTACTGTATATGGTGTGCTTTATATAGAGCTACCACGAGATCACACAAAACATTACAAGTGTGCTTTATATAGAACGCTATATAGGTTGTCATTATATAGGGTACACTGTATACTAAAGAACTGTACAGTATGTTGTGCAACTACTTACCAAAGTCTTCGTGCTCCGCATCTTCCTCTGAACTGGACTGGGATTCACTGCTGGGCGACTCGTCTCAGCTCTGATGGCGTGCTGTCGAAGACACTCTTCTAGAGCTGTTACCATCCCTACGTGTGTGTCGGCTGCCTTTCCTTGCATCCGGTACCTCACGCCAGTGGGCATCGGCGACTGCTGCAACTATCCTTGGAATGTCGGCTGTTGTCAAAGGGCGTGCTTCCGAAGAACTCCCCGTCTTTGTTCTCTTCTGACTCGGGTTGCTGCCGCTATTTGTACGCTTCCTCTTCGTACCGGTAGCAGTACTCTTGTTTCCAGCTGGGGGCATCTTCTGCGGAATTGTCTTTTTGCTAGTCGAAGTGGTCTCCGTATTCCGGCTCCTCTTCTGTACTGGCATCTTCTGCGGTGGCGTCATTTTCGACTGTGATCCCGTCGAAGTCGTCTCCGTGTTCCGGGTCTTCTTCTGTGCTGGCGTCGTTTTTGACTGCGATCTCGTTGGCATGATGTTTTTGTTGTCAAGCGTTAGCGTCAGCTTCTACTTCTTGATCACATGTTAGTGCGCATGCGCAAAGTCACTATTCCTATTAGTGCACAGCTATTCTAATTAGTGCCCGTCGATCCCATTTGCTGTCACACTCTATGGTGGATTGTCTGGTGCTGCTGTCGTTCTCAACATTAACTAGGTTTAAAGGTATTTTAAACATTATTTAAACGAACCGCTTTTAATAATATATTATGCACAGAAGAAGTATCTTCTAAACTGTTTTAGTTCGACTATCATGCAAATTCTCTCAACAAAGTTTCAAAACTGCTCTTCGTTTTCATTCACGTATGTAAGGGACACGTCCTCTTTCAACTCAAAGGGATAGGCTATTCCTGCTAGTCTACGAGGCCTGCACTATTGTTTTTTCAGTTGTTAAATGCCTGTAGAACCTGAATGGAAGGTAATTCACAAAGTCTTGGGGGAGTCGCCATACCTGTATTTCAGACTGCCGGAAAGAAATCACCTCAGAGCAAAGTTCACCTGTTTGGAGGTTTATACAGACTTCATTTTGCTTTTACTTTTTATGTGAAAGTTGCTTTTACCATTAACAGTGGGTGTGTATGGACAAACATAGGTAGATAGATAGGTACACACACATACACACACACACACTTTTCCGAAAACAATTTAAGTAAACCAGGTGTACGGCCTTTGGCCAGCTGTGGGCATGCACCGGTGTAAAAATAAAGTAGGTATTTAGTGATATAATGTAATGAACAAGGGATATAGTGTGAATGATGCATGATATTGCATAGCTATGTGGAAAAATCCCTATTTTGCATGCAATTGGCATTGAGCAAAAAACATGCCAATATAGCTATGTTGTATTACCACAAGTACATTTGGAATTTTCAATTAGAGTAGGGACCAAAGCACATCAATAAAAAGTACTGAAACAAATTGGAGTAGTGCGATATTAAAACCCCCCTCACCGCCAAATTTGTAGAGGGTCCAATCTACTGCTCCTAAACTGCTATAACTTACATACCATACCATATAATCCTATAAAACTATATATCATTTTACTCACTATAGACCAAGGAATTCGATTATCGAATTGTTTACACAAGAGCAATCAAAAAGCCATTATATACCTTTAAAGTGCAAAACTCGATCAAGGTTAAACCAAACGTGAAATTTCACAGCTTTACAGGCTAGCACTATTTATAATAACACAATAAACATTGCTAACCTGTTTACAGTTGAAGCAATTATCTCCAAGTCTGGTTTTCCAGCATTTCAGCAAGTGTGCATGCGCATACAGCCATGATGTCACTGTTTCGAGGCGTACAAAAGTAGCAACATGCCACTCCAACCTATGTAGTCCCTCTCCTTACTGTTCCTCTTTTTTAGTGGTGCCATTATCACTTCAAAGAATCGTCCACAATGCTTGTTATTGACATTCCGAAAGTACATGACTGCATCATCTAACTGCACGATAGCGCACGAGAGACCGGTTATCCCTGTTCTTGTTGACTTAAGAGCGTGTCCACTACAGGATAAGTGCAGGGGCTACTAAAACGCTTGATTGAAATTACAGAGCATTTAGAATGTGATGCTACAGGCGTTTATGTATCGAAACTGCCATATGGTGGTTGTGGCAGTGAGAGGGTTAAATCACAGTAAAACAATAAGAAGTGTTCTATCCCTACCGTTATGGTGTCTTGAGCACAGTAGGGATATAACACTTCTTATTGTTTTATGTGATTTAATACCATGCTCTACTCCAGTTTGTTTCAGTACTTTTTATTGATATGCTATGGTCCCTACTCTAGTTGAAAATTCCAAATTTTTGTGCATTTGTTTGTTAACTTTTTTTGTAAAATAAAATTAGTATGATGATGAACCCATGCATACAGCATGAAACGAAAAAATGGCACCGTGTGCCCCAGCTATTAATTATCGTCTGAAAAGTAAAGTATCCATTATGCTTCATTGTTGCCCATTGTAGAGCATTACAAATCAAGAGCTTTTCAAAAAGTATCTGTGCAATCAAAGTAGCCACTATGAAAAATACTGATGATTTCCATTACAAAGGGAAGCCATCACGTGCTACCGCCAAATCGACACCTTTTGCTGCCAGCAAAGATGAATTGGACACAAAGGAGGACACTGGTAAGTATATGAAGGATACAGTGTACATACTGCGGTATTCCAAAAGTCACGTGTCTGGCTGAAGTGACGTTGAACAGTGAAAAAATTAAGCCTGTAGCCTTAGTCGTTATGAAGTTATGCTTGTCTGAAGGCATCAGTCAGTCAGATACTCAGTCAGTCAGAAGAAAATTCCATTTTATAATTTTAAAAAAATTGTTTTTTAATGGCAACTTGCTGAAAGTGTTTCGGGTTGATCTGAAGACTTGTTTGGGCTTAGTTTTAAATTGCTTCATCATCGTCAGGTAAAAGTGAGGCTGGTTTTTGGGTGATGTTGTTTCATGGGCCATGCCCACACCTTTGTGGTCCCTACTATACAGTGGAACCTTCCTTATCCGGACCTCTATTATCCGGGCACCTCTATTATCTGGGCACCTCCATTGTCCGGGCACCTCCATTGTCTGGGCACCTCCATTGTCCGGGCACCTCCATTGTCCGGGCACCTCCATTGTCCAGGCACCTCCATTGTCTGGACAGCCCAAATTGGTCATGTGGCTTGTAGTTTATTGACCATAATGAAATTTGGTTTAGATGAAAGCACAAGGAGGGAGCCTAAAGGCTGTTGTTTACCTGTTTGATGGCTTGTTTATTGTACTACTAATAACTACCACTTGGTTGCTAGGTGATAATGCATTTTTACAGCCCAGGGGAGTGACCATGACTGCTCTGTAGTGACTTCCCCCTCTGCCTGCTAAACTGCATATATAACACTAACTGATATCAATAACAACATTACTTGTATTTAAGTTAGTCACTTTAGCATAATAGCATGTTATTCTTAGTTACGGATATTTCTGAGATACAGACAGTAGTAGGTACCAGACCGCCCGGATAAGAGAGGTTCCACTGTATAGTACTATTGTACTGTATGATCATTCACATCCCTTGTTTCATTACTTTATTTCACTGGGTCCCTAATTAGCTTTAAATTAATAATTTTTGATTGTACTAATTGTTACCAATAAGTATGATAAAAAGACTCCAAAGCTGCTTTCTGTAGTGTATATGTACGTAATGTAGGTAAAACAAAAGTTGTGCTAAATCAGATGTGAAATATTGCATGTTAGAGTTATAAGCTTATTAGCTAATTAGTTTTAATTTTTTTTTGTTAAATTTGGTGACGCTATTGCCTCACTTGTTGTACTCAATCCAATGGCTTTTAAAATAATACATTCCTATAAAAAGCTCAAGGATGAAACTTGGTTTCATGGGTTACCTATGCATTTAAAGGTGAGATGCATAGAAACTGCTAAGCATGCCCATGGTAGATTTTCCAAATAATTATTTTACCACTGGAATGGGTAAGATGGTATTTACTGTTTGTATATTCATAGTTTATGTACATCATCATTATATGTATGTAAGTGATCTGATTGTGTACATATTAGGTATTGCAATGTTTAGACCTTTCATGTTCCGGGCTGAGAATCAAATTACTGACTATTCAAATTTTACTCAACCATTTACATTTAATGACCGTAATACGTTTTTTCGTTGTGCTACTGGACTGGGACCTTCTGGTGCTGACAGTAGTACTGAACTGGGTGGATGGTACCTTAATGGAGCTCAAATACCTGTTAATGCCAGCTGTGGTCGTTCTGTATTTCAAGTACGTGCAACAAACGATATGTTATTTCCAGGAGGAATCGACTTATTTCAGTGTGGAACATTCACTACTACTGAAGAAGGTGTTTACTCATGTATCATGATGAACAGTTCAATGATGGAACAGACCATGAGGGTGGGTGTGTACTTTAGTGGAAGAAGTAAGTCACTTGATGTGTACCCCATCACCTCATTGTTAACCATCTTTCATCTCTCTACACAGCTGCTCCAATGATAGACCCTCCATCATCATCTAATGTAACAGTTGATGTTGGTTCTCCCCTCACTTTGTCCTGTACCTCACGAGGTTCTCCCCCAGACACATTCACTTGGAGGAAGGATAGTACTCCAATAACACCATCTCCTAGTGTTACTACAGTGACTCATACTGATACTAGTGCAGTGTTCCAATCTGATTATACCATTAATAGTGTTACTACAAGTGATAGTGGAACATACACGTGTACTGTGACTAATCCTATTGGAAGTGATAATAAGACCATCAATGTTAGTATTGGTAAGTTACCTTATGAGCAACGCTCCAACATGTGTACACTTGGTACAAAATGCTAATTCATAATGGACAATATATGCGCTCTAGATTAAAGATTAGACATTTTTTAAATCTAAAGCCAGACATTTGAAATGCTGGTATGGAAATGGAGCCCACACTGGTGTCCCATATAGTGCTGTACACCAGTGTGCAAATAACCAGTTATTAACCAGTGAATAACTGGTGAAGAACCTTAAACTGGTTATTGCCCACCCACTTGGTAAACCATAAATTACTCCTGCTGACAAGTGTTAACATCATAACATACCCTTAAAGCATGTGTAAATATGTGATTGTAATAACTGTCATTGCAAGACGGTCACTTTGATACCACCCTAAACCTTCCAGCAGGGTAGTTGGAAAAGGCAGATACGGTCGGACACGGACACGGACACGGACACAAACGCAGACACGAACATTTTCAAAAGGTATTTTTACATTTATATAACAGTTATTTTTCATACCTAACGCTGTTACGAATTTAGCGGTTACTCTGGACTGTTTTTATCACGTGACTTGTACATTACATCATACATTAAATTTAGCTTATATTACAAAAAATGTTCTAAATGTTTCCTACACTGCCAGGGGTTGATTACCCCAAGTAATCAAGTTACTATCACTACCATAAAGAATTCATTGTCCTATCGATCAGTCAATGTTCCATTGATACCTCAAGAGGAATGAGGTGCTGTATAGGTCTGCGTAAAGTTGAGGCTTTCTTCTCCTGATTCAAAACGAGAACTTTTACTGCTCTGGTCTGTCCATCTCTTCCTGTGATCAGTTCCACTACTCTTGCCAGCTTCCACCAAATCCGGTGGGTGAGGTCATCCTTTAGAATAACTATGTCTCCTGGCTTAACAGTTGTCCGTCGTGACTGTCCATGACCTTCTCTGCTGCAATTACTATGTTCCCGTAGACCCAGCAGATATTCCCTTCGCTACTGTTGTGTGAAATCATTTAACAACTTAAACTGATGTTTCGCTCTTCTTGTAAGCGACTTGTTTGCATTTGCTATTTCAAATTGACGTTGACTGGGGCCCTTTATTATCTGTCGGCCATAGATCAAATGAGCTGGAGTCAACGGTTGTGACACTCCCTCTACATCATCATACATATAAGTTAAAGGGCGATTGTTGATTGTTCCTTCAATTTCAACTACATTGGTCCGTAACTCCTCAAATGCTAGTGTGGATCTGCCAATGGTCTTCTTCAAACATCTTTTCGTGATTCCTACCATCCTCTCCCTAAACCCACCCCACCATGGTGCCTTCTCCACTATGAATTTCCATTGAATCTGATTATTCACCATGTAGGTTTGTACTTCCTTACATCTAACAATCTTCTTAATTTCTGCAGAGGCAGACTTAAATGTTTTTGCATTATCTGAAAGAATTGTTGATGGTAACCCTCGTCTACTTGTGAATCGTCTAAAGGATTGAAGGAATGATACAGCAGAAAGATCTTCAGTTTTCTCCAGATGGACAGCCCTGGTTGAAGCACACGTATATAAACACAAATATACCTTCCGTTGCTGACTGTTAGATTGGACATATAGTGGTCCAGCAAAATCTACACCTGTGTGTATAAATGGCGGTCCATCACTTACTCTCTCTCCAGGAAGATCAGGTTGCACTGAAGAGGTATAGGGTTTACCTTCAAACTTCAGACATAGAACACACCTTCTGATCACCTTTTTGACAGACTCACGTCCTCGTATAATCCAGTATGTCTGACGTATTGCATTCAATGTTTCTCTTATCCCATTGTGGTGGACGACCTTGTGATATTCTGAGATCAGTAAAGTTGTGTACTTGTGTTTTGCTGGCAACAAAATCGGATTGTTGGCTCCTTCAGAGAGTGATGATTCACCAAGCCTTCCCTTGCAACGGATTATTCCCTGAGTGTCTAGGTACAAGATGATTTGCTTCATTCTGACTTCCTTTATACCTCTTGTTAATTCTTGCCACTCCTGAGAGAAGCACTGCTTTTGTACTGTCTTGGTCCACATCTGCTCTGCTTTAGAAATACCTTCAGCAGTCAAATTCTCTTCACTTCGTTTGCTTGATTTTACCCTGTCCACAATTCGTAAAATAAGTGCAGTAACACGTAATAACTTCAATCTTGTACTGTACCGTTCTAGTGAAATAATCGCTTCTAAATCAATGTTGGGTGTTGCTACTTGTCTGGATGTGGTAACCAAGGAGTGAACTATTGTTGTAGAGTTCTTTACAAGTTCTGCATTAGCACTTTCCACATCAAAGCTGGTAGGCAGATCAGGCCAGTTCTCTGACCCCTGTTGAAGGAAGCTTGGTCCGTTCCACCACGTTCTGTTATTCATTAAATCCATGGCCCCACCTGAGCGAGAAGGTAAGTCTGCCGGATTTTCCTTTCCTGGGCAGAATCTCCAAGATTCTTGGTCTGTCAAATTTCTGATCTCATTAACTCTGCCTTGTATGTATTGTCTCCAGCAGCGGTTATTCCTAATCCAACACAAGGCCGTGTATGAATCCACCCAACAATAAGAATTCATTTCACCCAGTGTCGGCTGAAGTACTGTCTTCACTGTACTTAGCAATCTTGCTAAAAGCGTAGCACCCATCAACTCTAACCGAGGGATACCCTGCTTTTTCATTGGGGCTACACGTGTCTTGGAGGCCACAAAACTAACTTCAACACTGTCTCCTTCATAGCATATTCTGAGATATACAACAGCAGCATACGCTCGTTCACAGGCGTCACTGAAACCATGTAATTCATAAGTAACATGCTGTTCACTGCGATTCACATAACATCTAGGGATCTTAACCTTTGCTAACAATTCAAACTCCTTTGGCAGCTGATTCCATTTCCTTAAAGCTTCGCCATCCAATGATTGATCCCATTTTATCTTGCTAATACACACCTGCTGAAACAGTATCTTCGCTCCAATTGTAATGGGGCTGAGGAAACCCAACGGGTCAAAAATCTTTGCTGACACCTTCAAAAGAGACCTCTTTGTTGGTGGCAATGAGTTAACAATGAAATTAAATCATCAAACTGGAAGACAAAACAATCTACTTCATTGTCCCAACTGAGCCCTAAAATTCTTACAACACCATTGACATCTCCTTCATTCCCTTCTGCTTCATTTATCTGTTTCTGAAAGACTGGTTGTTTGTTCTCCACTTTCTCAAATTAAACCCTCCCTTTGCCATAAGTTCCTCAGCCAATTGATAAAATTCAAAACCTTTTGTAGGGTCAGTGGTGCCTCCAGGTAAGTCATCAACATATAGGGAATCTAGTAAGAATTGTGCCACTTGAGAATAATCCTTCTGATGCAGTAGTAAGTGATGTTGGATGACCCCTCTCAATATGGCTGGGCTCGGTGTCAACCCAAACACAAGTCTACAAAACCTGTACTGTACCATTTCATTGGCACTGAGTCTATAATCTCATACCAGATCAATCGCAGCATGTTTCGGTCCTCTGGTTTAATCAGTATCTGATGAAATGCTTTCTCGATATCGGCAGTAATGCCAATTTTATGTTCTCTAAACTTTAGCAAAACATCGAAAATGAGTGGTGTCAAATTAGGCCCCTTCTCAAGGCAATCATTTAGTGAAAACAATTTAGAATCAGTCTTGGCAGAACCATCAAACACAATTCTGAGCTTTGTTGTGTCTCTATCCTCTCGAATAACTCCATGGTGTGGAAGAAAATGACTGGGTGCTGCCTCTAGCTCAGCTAAGGGAACAGGCTCAATAATGCCACTGGCTAACTGTGTCTTAAATGTATCATCGTATTCTTTGAACATTGTTGGTTCCTTCTGTAAACATACCTTTAACTGATTGGGACGTCTGACACAAAGTCCATAATTTGTGTAACTGGGCTTACTCCACTTCCAAGGTAGCCCCACCTTATATCGGCACTGAAGAAGATCAAAGGTGATTTGTGGCGGAAAGCCTTCCATGGTTTCTTCAGGAGTTGGCTCATCAATGATGCCGAGTGACTCAATGTCCCAAAAACGTCGCAACTCGTTCTCCAACTTATCTTCATTGTCAGTTGTGCCTGGTACAGTACTTGGTCCTTGTAGTACTAGATTAGAATGTGTGACAACACTACCTACCCCAACATCTCTAATGGGCCCAGATACAAGCCATCCAAATTTGCTACTAATGGCAACCAACCCATTCTCTTGCCTCTTCACTTCTCCCAAAACTAGTTCCCAGTAAAAATCTGACCCAATCAACGCATCTACATTAGAATCATGATTACTCACAGTATCAGTTGTTGTCAGACAGTCCGCCAGGTCTAAGCTCTGTAATGAGGGATACTGGTGAATGTTGACCGCTCTGGGAAGTGGTGAGCATATCGTGTGAAAGGCAAGAGCTGTCAATTGAATATCTTCGCTCTCTTTGGTTTGAAGCTTAATCGTCACAAGGTCACAAGTCTGTCTTTTAAAACCATTATTACCAAACACATTGAAGTTCACTACTTCCTTCCTTTGTGGTTTTAAGCCAAGCCTTATCTTCAAGGAATTTGTTAAATAGGACCTTTGACTTCCGTTGTCAAATAAAACTCTCACTGGTACCATTTCTCCATTAGAAGCGTAGGCATAGGCTTGAGCTGTTTGAAGCAATACCACTCTTTTACTTCTCGTACTTGTTGTCAAGGAACTATCAGTAATGTTCACTTCTGGTTGCTGTGTTTCTGATGAATGTTGTGGTACCTCACAAAGTGATTGGTGGTGTTGGTTATTGCACTTACGGCATCGCTTAGTACTACGACATTGTGCTGCACGGTGCCCTTTGGCTAGGCAAACAAAACATTTTCCATCCTTTCTGATTAGGTCCCTACGTACTGACACATCTTTAACCTTTTCACATGAGGCTGAGTAATGATCTTCCCCACAATATACGCATTTCTTCTCCTAGGACCTTGGTCTCTCACAGTCAGTGATGAAGCTGTTCCCATATTTCCCGCACCACTCTTGTGTGTAATGTCTGTATACTTCCTTTCATTTACCTTCACAGCATCACTTATCTCCCTGGCTTCTACCTCTCCCTTTATGATGTGAAGCAAATCTTCAATCTTCCACACATCATTTGTTGTAATTCTAGCTATTTGTAGCCTTACTTCAACTGGTAGTTTAGCCATAATAACAGGTATTAGGAAGCTGCCGTATTGTTCTGCACCAACTCCTAGTGCTTCCAGACCTCGTACATTTACACACACCTTATCATAAATGGCACGGAGCTGTTGAGTCTTCTCTCCAGCACAAGCGGGTAGTTTTAACAGCTTGTCCATATGTGCGGCGATCACTTGCTGTGTATTACTGAAACGACTCTTCAACAGTTCAATTGCCGCCTGATAGTTGGCTTCAGTTAATGCTAGTCCTTGTATGCTTTGTGCTGCCGCGCCTTCCAGTAGTGCGTGTAGATAATTGAATTTATCGACCGCCGATAACGAAGGGTTATTGTGGACAGCACTCTCATATCTATCCAAGAACCCTCTAAACTTGACGATTTCACCATTGAACTTAGGTAGCATTATCTTCGGCAGCTTAGGTTTCACAATATCCATTGATTCGTGGTCGCGTGCTTCCAATAGAGTTGCGGGTGCACCTGATTTATCGCGCTCCTTCGACCCGTCACGTGATTCAACACGTTTTTCATTTACACTTGAATTAGATTCAACACCTTTTTCTATCACCTCACCAGTTTTCTTCTCTCCACCTTTTCCTGAATTCAGATGGCCGTCTAGTTCAGTACGTATTTCCACGATTCTACACTTGATGTCCTCTGCTTCTTCGATTTCTCTTTCGATGTCTTCAGTCGGGCAAGTCGCTAACACTTCCTCGTCCAGAGTGTTCAATAGATCAAACTTCTCTTTTAGTATTTCGGATAACGCCTTCACCTTCACTAGGCGCTTCTCGTCCAAATCGGCATCACTTCCCAGGATGTGTTTCGCCTCCTTTAAATACTTTGTAACAACTCCTCTATGTCCGCTCCGGCGCTTCTTCACTCTTTCCAATGCTTCGCTCATCTCTATCCAGCCAGTTCTCAACAGGTTACTTCCACCAAGTTGGGCGCCATGTTACGAATTTAGCGGTTACTCTGGACTGTTTTTATCACGTGACTTGTATATTACATCATACATTAAATTTAGCTTATATTACAAAAAATGTTCTAAATATTTCCTACAAACGCTGTTTTTACAGCAGCATTCGCTTCCAGACCCAGGAGTCGATCTTGTCGTAGCGCTTATCCATATATAAGCGCATGTGCGAAGGATACACTATAGTCTGTTTATGTTCACCTGAGCCCTCATTTCTTGTTAATAATTCTTGTTACAAGGGCCAGCTGCTCAAACATTTAGTAGCGCTGTGAAACCAAAAAGCGCTTTGATACCAGCAAGAACAAGTGAGTTATGAGGCTTTATAAATATCCCCCCATACATTTAGTATGGAGGATTCAGGCGCGCAAACATGTTTACAACATAAAAACATGCTTGTTCCAGTACAAAACCATTGGGAGTGAACATGTGTTCACCTCTTTGATATTACTATATTTGGCACCATTGGCTGGGGCTCAGGTGAATGCGTACGGACTATAGCACTGTAAAGACCATATAGTGTTGCATATGTGCTCTAGAAATCTAATTCAGAGTCATGGAGATTAATCTAGCATGTCCCAACCTAATCTCGTAGGCCAGGTCCTTGAAACCCTCCACACTTGGTATAAGCGCCTGCGCCTTATACTAAAAGGCGTAAGATTGTGGATTTTGCCTGCTGAGCTAAGTTGCATGGGGGTCATTCCATGTCAAATCACCGAGAAATTGTAGGGTCACCTCTCGGATTTTGACGAAACTTGGTGTGTTTGTAGTACCTATGGGGCTCATCACCCATACCAATTTTTAGTCTCATACACCACATAGTTTCTGATTTATGACCACAAATATTTTGAATATTTCATGAAAAATTGGTCCGTCTTGAGTTACAAAATCAACTGTAGCTCACCGCTGTGTTAATATTTTAAAATAAAATTTTCAGCAATTAAAGACTGTTGATTGATCTTTCAAGTAATCCAAAAACTATGGGATATCAATTTAATTAAGGTTCAAAAAGGCTCCATTAAAAATTTTAATCCTTAATATTTCAAAAAGTGCTGCTTCAAATTCTTTGAATTTTTTAGTAAATAACAATTAGGTTATGGTCTATTGTTGATAAAAGTTTTGTGGTGGGGCCATAATGGGTTCAAGATATATAATTAAATATGTTGTGGTATGTAGTGGAATTTTGTAGTCTGTTATTGCTATATGGGAGTGTACACCTCTAATAACCACTCCTGATAAGACCATGCCAACTTTGTCTTACACAGTGAAGGTGTCCAAGTACAGTGCAACCTGTATTAGTGACCACCTGTATGGAAAGAACACCTTTGTGCTGTACTTTTTTTAGTTGGATTTACTGTATGGGTAATTCCATATCAGTTCACCAAAGTTTTGCACATGATCCCCTCAGAATTGGATGAAATTGGTGTGTGGGTATCCCAAGTGATCATGTGTCCCTTCACCTATTGCTTGTATGGCTTCCCAGAAATGGCTTATTTGGTATTCTATTTTTTTCCTGTATTTGTAACCATTCAAAGCATCATAACCTGGGTGTTTTTTACACCACTTTAAAGCTCAAAGGTATATATTTAACAGCGTAATTTGATGAAGTTGATTATTAACCATGTTTGACCTTTGCTCTACCATAAAGTGCTGATTAGAACATTTTGTGGATACTTGTCAGACATTCACCTATTAGTTGTAAAAGTTTCAGCATGGGGTCTCTATGGGGTTATGAGATAGGTAGCTAGCGGTGTTTGCGGTATTATAGTAGATATCCCATGCAGTATTGCACACCTTGAAGCCCATTCTGCTGATTTAGATTTACATCCACACAAAACTCTTTGATTCAACTGCAAGTTAAATGGATTCATATACAGCAGGTTGTGACAAAGGCATGTAATACAAGTTTGTTACTGTGGTGATACAGTGGTGATACAGTGTGATGCTGTTTGGTAGCAAAAGTCATTTCTTTTTTGTAAGAGTATATACACACAACCACTTCTTGTCCTTGGGTCTACGAGAGGTCATCCATTGGTATAGTGTGGATATTCTGGGGCTCTGAGTACTTGAATGAGTTTGATGGACCGTGTGGATACAGAAATGTCAGCTTTACTTCCTTACTAGTGTCACTGCAAACTTCAAGCACGCAAGCTAACCACCGATTCTCTTCATGTCAACAAGTGACAAATCCAGCAATTGATTCTGGTGAAGCTTCATTCTTTACTAGAGCAACTCTCTCTTTCCTGAAAACATCAGATTATGAGTAAAATTTCATTTCCACTCTGCTATCTGAGATTGGCACAAAAGAGTGCAGTTTTCTTGTACCATGGATTGTATGTGGGAGTTGAAAGCAATGTCCCTGTTGTCTCGAATAATCTTTATTATTAGAATACCCAAAGTAAGCAGCAGGTACGTTGCTGCATGCTCAATTGAACAACTAACGTGGTATCATTAGCTGGTCATTGTACTGCCTTTGCAAGCTATATAAGCTGGCTGCATTTGAAAACTATACAACTAAATAAATTGTAGCACAAAGGTGGTCTTTCAATACCGGTGGTCACTAATACAGGTTGCACTGTACTTGGACACCTTCATTGTGTAAGACAAAGTTGGCATGGCCTTATCAACAGTGGTTATTAGAGGTGTACACTCCCATATAGCAATAATAGACTACAAAATTCCACTACATACCACAACATATTTAATTATATATCTTGAACCCATTGTGGTCCCACCACAAAAATCTTACCAACAATAGACCATAACCTAACTGTTATTTACTAAAAAAATTCAAAGAATTTGAAGCAGCACTTTTTGAAATATTAAGGGTTAAAGTTTTTAATGGAGCCTTTTTGAATCATGATTAAATTGATATCCCATAGTTCTTGGATTACTTGAAAGATCAATTAACAGTCTTTAATCACTGAAAAATTTATTTTAAAGTATTAACACAGTGGTGAGCTACAGTTGATTTTATAACTCAAGACAGACCAATTTTTCATGAATATTTGTGGTCATAAATCAGAAACTATGTGGTGTATGAGACTAAAAATTGGTATGGGTGATGAGCCCCATAGGTACTACCAACACACCAAGTTTCGTCAAAATCCGAGAGGTGACCCTACAATTTCTCGGTGATTTGACATGTGACCCATGGGGCATACAAGCAACTATATAACTCTGTGTTAGACTTTAGAGCATGTGTACAACACTATATGGTCTTTGGCATGCTGTGGAGTGCTGATCTAATCCTTCACACGTGCGCTTATAAATGGATAAGCGCTATGACAAGATCAACGCCTGGGTCTGGAAGCGAAGACTGCTGTGAAAACAGCGTTAGGTATGAAAAATAACTGTTATATAATGTAATAATGCTTTTTGAAAATGTCCATGTCCGCGTCCGTGTCCGACCGTATCCGCCTTTTCCAACTACCCCTTCCAGCAGGCTTGTTGAGTACATATTATGTCTGCCAATATACACACAATATTGCCAATTATTGGTAGACAATTAACCAGTGACAAAAATTTTGTAGGTGTACAGCACTAGTCCCATACCACCTCACAATCCTGACCTGCACAATCACACTATAGATATTACAGTGCCATAAATTCTGTTTGTTGATTTTACAGTGTTTTAAACCAGATGCATGCCCACAACTGATCTGTGGCCAGTTAGAGCATGTTTTCCTGAAATCACAACAAGAGTGTGTGCACGCGCACGTGCGTGTGCGCGTGAGTGTTTGTGTGTGACCTTTCTGCCCATAAGGCACCAGCTTGAAATTGTACCCCTAATGTACCACTAATGCTTGATGTAGCTAAGTGATCGGTTAAAACATGAGAAAATATGATTATAGTCTAATTTAAGCTAAAAAGCTTGGAAATATGGAAAGGCTATACATATACAGACCCATTTACAGATCTGGTCACATATTATTTATAGCCACACAGCTCTATATTGGAGTACATGGTGACAGTTTTCAGTAGTGCATTTCAACACCCACCTTGGAAGCTTGGTGATCAGGGCACCATAATTTATTGATCTAGTCTAATAGCAGTAATCATGTAATGACAGTGGTGGAAATTTAAACCAGAAATAGAATATGGAAATGGTCAAATCATAGTGTATCTGTATCCAAGAGTAAAACCTCTCTTAGTGGCCACCTCTTTTACAAAGACCACCAGTGTACAAAGGCCATATTATAATTACATTCCAAAGTTAGCTAAGGCATACTTAATGACTCATTAATAAGACCATTTCATAGCCACCTTTTACAAAGACCATCCTTTTACAAGGACTATATCTTTGCAAAAGCCACCTCTTTACATTGTATTAATAGCTAAATCCAAGCATTTATTCTTGACTTTATCAATGGCACTTAGGTTGACTAAAAAAATAGCTAGGTACTTAAGGTCATCTGCGTACAGAACATAGTGGCTAAAGAAGGCTTGTCTATGGAATTGAAGTGTGTACAATTTGTGACCCACTAAGCAAAACCTGGCCATTTTTGCACATTTTTCGAATTCCATTTTATGTAATTGTATGTATATACTTTGCACTATATATGTTTATGTGTTCATGTGTCCGTGTGTGTTTGTGTGCGTGCACACGTGTATACAGTAGTGTACACAATATTCTTGCCAGCACACTTTTTCACTTACCAAACTGTAGTTGTGATTTTAGTATCTCCTTTCTCAGTAACAAGTACTCAGCAATTGATGTAAAGCTCTCTCCATTGGTTGAACGTCATGCCTACCAACCATGAGGAATCTTATCTTCTGTCTTTGTCCCTTTCTTTAGAACAGTACTGTGTACTATCTGCAAAACATCTTGCTTGGTCTTTCCATATCCCATTTTTTCATAGTTTAACAAGAAATCTACTAACTCTTTCTCTTCTTCCAAAGTAAGATACGGCTTAAGCCCCATGTTACAGCCATGAATCACTCTTAGTGATGCTCAGTTCTTTGCTTCTCTGCATTATATAGTAAGAAAGTAGTGAGCAGCTCAACTTTCAGTCTTTTGTGGTGAATAGTAGCACTAGACAGTTGGAACAGGAATAAACTCGATTTGTACAGCAACAATACAGCAAATAAATTACAGATGCTTATTTAAATGATCATAATTCACAACTGAAACAAGCTACGAAAATGGGGTTTGGCTCAGTCTGTTCCCCATGAACTGGCACATCAATCACGGTGTAGTGTTTTCCCTGTACATCTCCGTGTGGACAAAGAAGAAGGCCATTCCAACAATAAAATGACAATGGTAAACTTTAGTTTATTTATACCGCATTGTAAATAAGTGCCCATAACTCATCTACCATACGCTGTACAAACATGAAACAAAGATTGTCTTACTCCCAATTAACAGGAGAATCCAGTGGTGTATAGGGTTTTATTAATTTCAGCTTTTTGCAGTACATACAAAGCAATTAAAACATGTGTAAATTTTTTTATGTAGCATGCATGTTTTTACCCTGTTTGTTTCAATATGCTTTATAGAATAATAGAATTTTGCAAAAATGGTAGATTTTTGTCCAGTAGCTCACATAATGCATTTGCCATAAGGGAGTGACACAATGAAGGCTATAGAGTTTGATTGACATAATTTCTTGTCAGGAACACTAACATCAGTACTTTAATACAGTGTGTGTATCATTGTTTGTTACTTTAAAAAGCTGTAAACTGCTTAAAGACAGTACAAAACATGTCAAATGGGTATGATTGCAAGTTAGAAGGAGCTTGTTTCTACTAGTTAACATTACGTTTCTTGTGTTACTTGCAGGTGAAGGTACAAAAAGGAGCTATTGTGTGGACTTACTCAAATACCACAGCCCAGGGCCTTCAGGTTGCTAAAATAATTTCATAGAACCTTGTGTTTCAAAGTCTTACTGTTCTTTTAGACATTCTTTTTCAACGCCAAGGAAATTATAATGTAAGCTCCGTTTATCTCCTTGTGCTCACTGTCTTCTCTTTGTTAGAAGTGCTAAATTCCAGGTTGCATTTTCCTGTTTCCCTGTGAATAGAATGCTTCGATAAGTAACGGTCCAGTGGTCAAGTCTGATGGTTCAGTAGAGTACTCTTACTATAAATCACTGTCTTCTTTTTGTTAGAAGTGCTATTTCTAGTTTTATTATGTTGCATTTTCCTGTTTTCCTGTGAATAGAATGCTTTAATGGTTCAGTGGTCAAGTCTGATGGTTCAGTAGAGTACCCTTACTATAAAGCATGATTATTGTTTCAGTTAAAGAATACAAACTATATTACATAGTTTAGTGTATAAATGTACACCTCATATTTAGATTATTAAATTTTTGACTGTTGTACTTATATATGACTTATGTTTGACCATGCTGAGCACGCTCATATGACTGCAGAAATACTAATCAGTAATATTACACCAGTGTTATGTTGGGAGCATAAAATGGATGGATACAAAATACACAGTTGGTAAACACTCATGAGTAAATGTATTGATTGGATAGTGAAATTCCTGCATGGATTATATTATTGCATGAGTGCCTGGTAGTGGTTCTCACAAAATTTGTATATTCCGTGCAAATTTACCAGAGCTGTTCGAGGAACTTGAAATCATTTCCATAAAGTCGACATTACCTAGTTCATGACATTATATGGCACTTTTAAAGATGCAATATTTATCTCTCACTGACCATAACATTAATGTTAATACTTTCACATATTATATTTATTTCACAGTACCACCATTTGAGATATCATTATCTGGTCCCATACAAAGAGCAATGGTGGGTAGTACCCTAATGATCCGGTGTACAGCTAGTGGAATGGGGTTAAGTTCAGTAACAATCAGCTGGATGAGACGTGGAGGAGACTCTATTACAGATGATAGTAGAGTGACCATCACTAGCACTGGTTTAGTGAGTACCCTAAATTTTATGTACCTGATGGAGGGAGATGAGGGTACATACACATGTAATGTGATGACATCAGATGGAGCCAGAAGATCAGAATCAATTGAAATTGAGTCTCTTAGAGGTAAATCATTGTACATTGTGGATTCATCCCAGGCAAAATGGTCCTGAAAGAACTGTAAGCAAGACCTTGCAAGAAAATCTGGTCATTTCTTGCAGTATTTTGCAGGAATCCTGCAAAGTCCTGCAAGAGGTTCCAGGATCTTGCAAGACAATCTGGTCATTTCTTGTAGGAACTTGCAGGAACTTGCAGGACTCCTGCAGGATTTTGCAGGATCACATTTGCTGGGATGCATTCTTTGCTTATACATATTTATGCAGTTTCCACAACGGTTATTATTTTACAGTACCCCATCCCAGTAGTGTGACTGTCATTGTTCCCAACTCTCAGATAGTTAATCAGTCACTAACATTAACATGTAGTGTGACTGCTGTGAGAGGTATCACCAGTAGAGTGGATATTATATGGAGTAGGAATGGTACAGAAGTTGAGAGGATGGTGGGAGTCATTGTTAGCTCCTCAAATGGAAACATGGCGATGTACACAGACACTTATACCATCTCACAGTTAAGCACAAATGATGAATACCAGTGTGAGGTGGTGATCAACACTAATCCACTAGTAATAGCTACTGGTAGTGTTACACTGAATGTGATGGGTTAGTAGGATACTTTGGTTATATTTTTATTTTAAAAACAATTACATGTTGTACAGCATCTGGAGATGGTAGCAGTGGCGGTAGCAGTGGTGGTGGTTCAGGAGGGGCTATAGCAGGAGGAGTGATTGGAGCTATCTTAGCTGTTGTTGTGATAACTGTTATAGTAGTGTTTGTTGTGGTCATGATACGGTGAGGGAAAGGTGAATGTTTGTGTTGTTGGAAGCTACTTTTATGTGCCACAGACGGCATCGTTCTCATTCACAAGACATCGTTGATAAACCCACTTCTTTTGAAAAAGGCAGTGCTCTTCAGTCCATGACTGAGGAAAAAAGGTCACCAGTTTTACGTAAGTACTTTGATGAAATTACATGTGTGTGTACAGCTGTCATGTTTTAAATGGTTTGTATTACACCAATATACATACTGTAAGAATTTGTAATTCTGTACATTAGTATCATGTAACTGTAAAGAGGTAAGGTAGGGAAACCAGACTATAAATGTTAGGTTATAGGATTGGTTTGTAGAGTTATTATTAGAGCTCAAACGAATAGTCAAAAATTCGGATTAATATTTTTTTGCATTGCATCTGAATAATAAAATCAATCAGCGATTATTCGCATGTGATCATTTATACAGTGGCACATGATTAGCTGTTAGCAATTAAGACATGTCAAAAGGAAAAGACAGTGGTATTAAAGCCAGCCACTATTCGGTGAAGATGTACCAGTGTTGTGGTGAATCACCAAGCGCAGGACTTCGTATGGATTTGTGGCTTACTCCAGATACTTCTGCACACTTTCTATCACAATATCGCTGTGGTAATCCTTTCAGAAAAGGCACTACATTATGTTTTTTTTTCTTCTCAGTGATGTATTCATGGAAGCCACAAACCTGTTGGTGGTTATTTATAGGCTTCTTGGTGGTGGCCACCTTGATTACTGGATTGCATTCATGCAATGAAACCTTACACCAAGTATCCGAATAATTCTGCAACAGCTAAGCGAACATTCAAATATAGGAAACTACTATTCGTTTGAGCCTTAGTTATTATGATAGTTTTTGCATTATAAATGACTCCACCTTACAATTTTATCTTATGACAACTATCAAACAGTATGGTAGTACCGTTTAAGTAGGGAGCACGGTGAAAATTTTGTGTGTTGCCCAAAATTCCACCTTCAAAAATCATCCTAGAGACATTTTATGTAATGAAAATCACCTTACAGAATAATACTAGTCCTTATGGTACATAATACAGCATTAAATATAACAAAACACTTACAAGTGGCCTGATATAGTTTTTTTTAAATTGCCTAAACTCAAATTTTTGCCTCACTGACCACAGTTGCAAAGCTGGAGGCCAAACGAAGGAGGGCACGGCCACCATTTTATGCCACAATAACAAACTCGCCAGTGGGATGTGCCTTTTGGGGTTCCGACGAGCGTAGGCCCTCTGCGCTTTGTCTTTTCTTTTATCTTCAATCAGGCTCTTTGTCTTCTTCTTCATCCAACGAAACAACATTGAGGCGTTAATTTTCCGTATCAACACTTTCTTTCAGCAGCATATTTAGATGCTACAGGATTATTTTAAAGCTTGATTTCAGAGTTCTGGCACAACTATAAGAGGTACACTTGCTAGATGTCTGCTATACGATTAGGACCCCGTTCACGATAGGTTTGTGACCACCCCCATCAAATAAAGATCTAGGTGGACTAATAGTGATAGAGTACGGAGACCACACCTCTTAACAATCTATTTATTTATTTATTGATACTGGGCAGACGGCATGCCAATGCACCAAGGTAGTAGAAACCCCCCAAGGAAAATACAAATGATTACAGTTAAGTTATATGTCTAGTAATCGGTTAGTAAATATGTTAATGTTTTCTGACTTGATCACTGAGATTGGAAAGTTATTTCAGTCGACAACTGTTCTTGAATCTAGCTATTAAATAAGATCACCCTACTCCTTATTGGTCTAGCTAGCTGCACACCCCTTGGTTGACTTGAGATATACTCTAATACAACAGTCACTCCAATACAACAGTCATGTATGATAGAACAGTTACAAGTTACATTGTTCTGGTAGACGTAGCTGTTTTTATAAGAAAAAGAAGCAAGCACAATATAAAATCAGTATATTACATTATCGTTCTAAAGGAGACAGGAGCCCCTCAAGGTCAACAGCTGGAGGCACACAGGGACGCTTGGATCTAGAACGCGATCCCTTGATACACATTATTGAAGAGCGCAACAAGGAGAACCCCAAATTACAGTAAAGCCCTCCCATAACCACAGAATATAAACTCCATTTCTCACTAAGCAAATGGGCAAGATTTTTATAAGTGATGCATGATGGTATCTGCCTTCCCCATACCTACAGATGTGGAAAATACAGACTAATACAAGTTACATTTTAGCTAGCTGTGCCTCAACAAAAAAACTAGACAAACTGGTATTTTAAAAATATTGTTAATTTAAAAATGAAGCAGGCTGGGATCTATGCAGTAAAAAGTAGTGAAACAAGAGATGAATGATGGTGTTACAGCATAGCTCAGTGGGAAAGTCCCTACTTTGGCGTTTTAACTATTTGTTCAATGCCAAAGTAGGGACTTCCCACTGAGCTATGCTGTAACACCATCATTCATCTCTTGTTTCATTACCTTTTATTGCATAGATCCCTACTTCATTTTTAAATTAACAATTTTATAAAATACTAGTTACATGCATTAGTATATATGTTATAGTGAAAGCACCGCTGCACATGTGTATGGAAATACTGCACAAGGAAGTGTGTTGTTAACCCTTAAACGCGCATGAAACTTTTAAGGAATTAAGCCGTAAATGCGCACGAAACTTTTAAGGAATACGTGTTTAGACAAAGCAAACTTATATGGTGAGGGTAGATAGCCTTTCCTAACTCTATTAGCTTAAAACGAGATATCAATAGAAAGCTTATTCATTGGCCTACTTGGGGAAGGATAAATAACCACTGTAACAACAAAGGCTTACTTGTTATAAAGCAAAGAAGAATAACGTCTCACTTTATCGCAACAGCACATTCTTCGTCTTGCCTGCCATATTGATTGTGGGTTTAATCACGTGAGCTGTATATGGCCTGATTCGCCATTGAATGGCAATTCGACTAATACTTGTTTGCAGTGATTCGGACCAACTGGCAAGGAGTTATGGATCATTTTCTAAAGGTATGTAACACATTTTTGTAGTTCTTTGTTAAGAATTATTTTCACGGTGAGTTTTAGTTCCTATACTTTGGTCGTAGGGTAAACCCCTAGGTATCATTTTAATGCTTATTACATCACGAGTAGAATGGCACAAATTACAAAGCCATATGACGAACGCTTCGAAAGTTACAGCGCTTTGTTTACAGCCATGCATAAAAGCCTATATATAGGCTTATGCGTTTTCCAGGGGCATGCGTAATCTGCCTATATATAGGCTTATGCGCATTTAAGGGTTAATGCAGCACGATGTGAAGTTGAATGCTATATGAAGTTGAATGCTATATTAGGCCTGAGACACCTGTATTTTTCATATACACAAGCATAGGCAATGCTATACCATAGGTGCTATATTGTTCTATCTGGTCATTTTGCTTGGAGCATTCATCTCAAGTGCCCTAATCGCTTCAATCATTGGAGAATCAAAGTGCCACCTCATACTGTATTTTCCATACAGTACCAATTAGTCACATAACTGTACTGTATGTAACTGTACTGTATGACTATAATTGGGCAATTACAGTACGATTATGCAGAACAGGAACAACCCCACTCAGACAGCACAACTGATCACATGCATATCACTAAAACTAACCTGATTAATTGTACCAATTGGTTCTACAACTAGAAATAGGGAACTTACTGGTAGTCTGATTACCAGATATTGAAGCAGTTAGGGCACACAATCTGATGGACACTCTTACCAAGAAGACCAGGGAGTACAATATAACACTTAGAGCATGTGGGGTCAAGAGGCTAATACAGCACAAGACAAAGCCCAAGTTTTGTATTTATCTCAAGACTCCATGTGGTGCTCTTTAAACTGGTTTCAGTAATAATTACTTACTTAATTTTTCTGCAGGTGTCCCAGTGATCATTGATATGCCTAAACAACATTATGTAACAGAAGGTGTTGCTGCTACCTTCCCATGTTATGTGTCTGGTCAACCAACTCCTTGGGTGTACTGGTATCTTAACAACAGGTATGTGTACACCACTGTGAAATTAATGGATAGCAATTAGCGGTATAATGTAAACTGTTTATATGTACTTAGACAGCAGGCAGATTGTGCTTATGTGGTTTTGTTCAATACAATGTCTTTTGGCACCTTGCAAGCAATTGTATGCATGTGTTTTGCTTGTGTGATCAGTTTAGAATGAAGATGTTCATTGTCTAATTAAAGAACTGTACTTCATATTATAGGGACATGACTAATGATGATGATGTTACAATATCTGAAGATGGTCAACTCACTTTGGCCAAGGCCTCTAAACAACATGAGGGAGAGTGGAAATGTCAGGCCACTAACTCTGAGGGAACCATTGAGCAGACAATGCAAGTGCTAGTCAAAATGCCTATTATGGGTAAGAACAGCAGTTTGTAAAGCGGGCATGTAATTAGTGTTCTAACAGTTGTGGTGTGTAGTTGGATTAGTTATAATAAAATTTTTTTGTGCAATAAAGTCATAGTGTGAAGTACTGATCATGATTTGTTGGTATGTGTATACATATTTCATCACAGTACTAAATATTGCCTATAGAATATGGCGGTACTGAATCTCCTCTACCATTACACAAGATGGCAGACAAATCAATCCATATTAATGAGTTTGAAGCTCACGTAGAAGGAATGCATCACAACTTTAATGCACAGTTTGAATCACGGTTTAAGGTAACATGCAGTTTACTTTGTTATACGTTTTGTTTATACTTCTCTTGTATAGATGCTATACAGTGGTCATGACATGCCGGTAACTGTGGGAACTAAGAGAGAACACAAACCGAAGAACAGATTTGCCAATATTGTTCCATGTATGAATGAATAAAGCATGCACAATATTGTAATTTGGCAGTTTGGTATAATTCATTGGTTTAAAAATAGATTAGGTTATCTAGCACTGTTGGTTACTCAATTTTTTTACCAATTAATTTATTCAGTATTGTCATACAGTACAGTAGTACTGTATATTAGGGATCACAGAGGTTTGCAACTTCTCACAAAAAAATTTCACATGAAAACCAGCCTCACAGTACCTTAATATCGCCTTGGCAGAACTCTCAGTACGACCTGAAGTACTTCCAATAAGTTTGCTACCAAATATTATTTTTTTATTCAGTGAAATTTTTTGCTGACTGACTAACTGCCTGATGCCTTCAGACAAGCATAACTTGGGTTACAGGCTTGATTTTTTTCAGTGTTAAATGTTGCTTCAGGTGCCTTTTGGCATACGTACATTGCATGCATCATGGACTTACCTTTGTCTTCCTTTGTGTCCCATTTATCTTTGCTGACAGTGCAATGTGGTACATGTAGTTAGTGTGTGATGGCTATCCTACATTTGTAATGCATAGTGACTGGATTGATTGCAGAAGTGCTTGCTTGTTGTAATGCACTTTGTTTGTAATGCTGTACAATAGTTTGAACATACCTGAAAATGAAGTACAATGGTTACTTCACTTTAATTGATAGTTAGGGCATGGGTTCAGACAAAAACATTAAGCATGGCACCATTCTTTCTTTTGATGCAGTATGTGCTGGTTCACCAGTCATATACATGATCATGTTGCAAAAAAAGTAAACAAACAAGTAGAAAGAAACTGAGGAACAATTAGGGATCATAGAAAACAGTATGAAAACAAGGGAGGTCACCTACACCTGCAGATATACTAGTAGACATTTAATCCCTGTAGCTATATATACCAATGACTGGATTAAATGTTGACTAGTATAGGTAAACTGCTTGTTGTAATAACAACAATTGTTTATCAGATATGCTCATACGTGCATACGTATACATGTATGTATGTAACTTCCACGTGATTGTGTGTGAATGTGTATGCATGCAATTGTTCTGTTTGTTGCAGATGATAGTAACAGAATAAAGCTTGTTTCTTATGAAGATAGTGGAAATGACTACGTCAATGCTTCTCCAGTTGATGTACGTTTATAGTAGAGTATTAAACTGTCGCATAAAATTTTATAACTATTAGGGTTATAAGAAGAGGAAACGATTCATTGCTGCACAAGGTTTGAGATATTTTGTTTGACTGTCTAAACTTGGTACCATATTACATACTCTAGCTCCTCTAAAAGTGTCTGTCGTTGATTTCTGGTCTGTGATTTGGGAAGAACGTGTTACAACAATTGTTATGCTGACTAACATCAAAGAAGGAGACAAGGTACACTCATTTGTATGTGTATAGTATTCTGCAAACTTGGATGTTAACTATTGCAGTTGAAATGTTTTCAATACTGGCCTGAAACTGTTGGTGGAGAGGTTGAGTTCAAGCCCTTCAGAGTATCACTGTTGGAAGAGAATAGATACTCTGAGTATCTTATTAGGAAGTTTAATATTACGGTAAGTTTTTCCATTTGCACCAAATGTATGCTACCACAAAATAGAGCTCTGTTAGCAGCCAGTTACCATTAATGTTCTTAAAGGATAATAAATTTGCTGTAAATCTGCAACATTATGTGACCGAGCCTGCAAAGAGTGGGAACGTGGACACATTAATTTACCTACTTTTCAAACTTTCACAACTCGTAACTTTTAATACTGTTATCTCATGGTTACATAATGTTCAGCACTTAAATTTTTATGATAGAATGGAGATACTCTATGCCAATACTGAGATGTGATCTGTTATGTCAAAGGGTGTAGCTTGTGCACACATGCCCTGTTTTTGCAGACTTGGTCACTTATACAGATTATTGTATCCACCATTGGAAAATAGTGTACCTGTTTTTATGTACTGAGTTGTTTGTGTACATATAGTTTTACCGGGATATAGGCAATGTATTGCTATGGGTAGCTACACAGTAGATACATGCATTGTCAGATGTATTGCTTAAATATTTTATACAATACTCAGAAATCAGGAGAATCATTTGATGTAACTCAGTTTCATTATGTTTCTTGGCCTGATCATGGAGTACCAGAATATGCTACTGGAATGTTGAGTTTTTATCGAAGGATTAAAGGCTTCCATAGCACTACTAAGGATCCTATGTTGGTGCATTGCAGGTTAGTGTTATTTGGGTTCAGATTGGCAATCTGATTTGCCACCAATAGCATTTGTTAGTTACTTATTATTATTATTATCAGGGATGTAGCCAAGGAGTTGGATGATTTGGACTAACCCTGCTAAGGTTTTAAATTTAAAAATTTTACTAAAGTTTTCAATACTGAAAATCAGAAGAAACTTTCTGGATACTGTCACTTCAAGACTCAACCCACCCTCCAGGGAATCCTATATAGTTACATGCCTGACTATGTACATTCTTTATGGTGTTACAAGTAACAAGTATAAGGAAAATTAGGAATTTTAAGTTTGCTTAGAGATTATAGAAAAAAAGTAGGGAAACAGGGGAGGTCTGTAACTAGTGGACTTTTAATCCCTAATTCAGTCATGGGTATAGACTGCGTGAAGTATGGATTATGTAGGTAGGTTAGAGGTGTACCGATAATGATACCAATGATATCGGTATCGGATCGGTATTGGTAATACAATGCTACAGATATACCACCAGTAAACACTTATCATATTTATTATAGCTTCAACCATCTCTTGCTAAATTTCCTGCAGCAAATAAGTTAGTTAGGCTAACAAAGTAGCGAATACAAAGCCTTTGTTACTCTTTTCCAAGTATTGCTATACTTGCTCCATTTGTATTCTAATATATTAGAGCACGTGAATCCTTTGTAATTAAATGACAGTGCAGTTGTTTCTCAAAAAATAAGTAAATTTATGACTACTTGGCTTGCTTTTTCATGAAAATTTTTGGTTGCAAGGCTGCAACAAACAGTGTAGAATTATTGGCTGCCCACACAATTAATTATCTAATTAATGAGTTTACAAGAAAACTACCTCAAATCAAGCAGCAATTAGTAATCTGTTTAACATATATGAATATTTTGAAACTTGAGATCATCGCTTTTCAATCAAAGTGCACAATTACTATGATATTTTAATAGCTAGCTATGTATATCTAATCCAAAACAGCCAAGCTGTAAAAAAAGAGTGCGGCCCTCAGAAAGGCTATGGTGAAAAAAGATGTGAAATCCAAGGTGGCGGCCAAGAAATGGCTGTGATGGTAGGTTAATGGTAAAAAATTTAATAACAACAATTCAGGTGAATTTGGTGCCGAGATCAAGCGGGCTGTTTTGGATTAGATTTCACTTCTTTTTGTATTTTTATACCCCAAAGCTGGCCTATGGACGGCTTTAGGGCTTTTTAACCTGTCATTTTTTTACTTTACTACAGGAAGAAGAAAACATGAAGCAGGGTAATTTCTTTGTAGCTGACCTCTCTGCAAGGTGATCCTTCTAGCTGATCTCTCTACCGGATGACTTGTTTTTAGCTGAACTCTCTAAAGGGTGATTTGTTTGTAGCTGAACTCTCTACAAGGTAACTTCTTCTAGCTGATCTTTCTACAGGGTGATTTGTTTGTAGCTGAATTCTCTACAGGGCGATTTGTTTGCAGCTAAACTGCTGAACTCTCTACAATGTAGCTTCTTCTAGCTGAACTCTGTACAGGTGGCTTGTTTCTAGCTGATCTCTCTACAGGGTGATTTGTTTCTAGCTGAATTCTCTACAGAGTGATTTGTTTGTAGCTGAACTCTCTACAAGGTAACTTCTTCTAGCTGATCTTTCTACAGGGTGATTTGTTTGTAGCTAAATTCTCTACAGCGCAATTTGTTTGCAGCTGAACTCTCTATATGGTAGTTTCTTTGTAGCTGAACTCTCTACAATGTAACTTCTTCTAGCTGAACTCTCTACAGGATGACTTGTTTCTAGCTGAACCCTCTACAGGGTGATTTGTTTGTAGCTGAACTCTCTACAAGGTAACTTCTTCTAGCTGATCTTTCTACAGGGTAATTTGTTTGTAGCTGAATGCTCTATAGGACAATTTGTTTGCAGCTTAATTCTCTACATGGTAGTTTCTTGTAGCTGAACTCTCTACAATGTAACTTCTTCTAGCTGAACTCTCTACAGGGTGACTTGTTTGTAGCTGAACCCTCTACAGGATGACTTGTTTGTAGCTGAGCTCTCTACAAGGTAACTTCTTCTAGCTGATCTTTCTACAGGGTGATTTGTTTGTAGCTGAATTCTCTACAGGGTGATTTGTTTGCAGCTGAACTCACTACATGGTAGTTTCTTTGTAGCTGAACTCTCTACAATGTAACTTCTTCTAGCTGAACTCTCTACAGAATGACTTGTTTCTAGCTGAACCCTCTACAGGGTGGTTTGTTTGTAGCTGAACTCTCTACAAGGTAACTTCTTCTAGCTGATCTTTCTACAGGGTGATTTGTTTGTGGCTGAATTCTCTACAGGGCAATTTGTTTGCAGCTGAACTCTCTACATGGTAGTTTCTTTGTAGCTGAACTCTCTACAATGTAACTTCTTCTAGCTGAACTCTCTACGGGTGGCTTGTTTCTAGCTGAACTCTCTACAGGGTGACTTGTTTCTAGCTGAACTCTCTACAGGGTGATTTGTTTGTAGCTGAACTCTCTACAAGGTAACTTCTTCTAGCTGATCTTTCTACAGGGTAATTTGTTTGTAGCTGAATTCTCTACAGGGCGATTTGTTTACAGCTGAACTCTCTACATGATAGTTTCTTTGTAGCTGAACTCTCTACAATGTAACTTCTTCTAGCTGATCTCTCTACAGGATGACTTGTTTCTAACTGAACTCTCTACAGTGTGATCTGTTCATAGCGGAACTTTCTACTGGGTGATTTGTTTGCAGTTAAACTCTGCATGATTGTTTCTTTTAACTGAACTCTCTACAAGGTGACTTCTTCTAGCTGATCTCTCTACAGGATGACCTGTTTCTAACTGAACTCTCCACAGTGTGATCTGTTCATAGCGGAACTTTCTACTGGGTGATTTGTTTGCAGCCAAACTCTTTGCATGATTGTTTCTTTGTAACTGAACTCTCTACAAGGTAACTTCTTCTAGCTGATCTCTCTACAGGGCAATTTGTTTGTAGCTGAATTCTCTACAGGGTGATTTATTTGAGCTGAACTCTCTACATGATGGCTTCTTTGTAGCTGAACTCTCTATTAGGTACCTTCTTCTAGCTGATCTGACTACAGGGTGACTTGTTTGTAGCTGAATTCCCTACAGAATAACTTGCAATGTAATGTAATAACTGAGTGAATTATAAATGACGCTGAATGCTTTATTAGGGTGACTGTTCTATTAGAGTATCTCGATCTCGCATTTGCTGCACATAGTTGCCTTTCGAATCATAACTCAGTGATTTGTAATCCGATTCTTCTCTACTACTGCAAGGACTTTCTATGATGACTATTCCAGCTACATACTGATTTTCAGCTCGTTGTTCTAAGCGGTTTGCCTGGTAGACACGAAAACTAATAGTTTTTTAATTCATAAAAATCGATCGCGTAATTTTGACACAGGTTGGGTTTTGTGTCATATCTCCATGGTCTTTATCCCGATTCCTTTCAAACCACAAAAAGGCACTCCTACGATGGTTGCTCCATCTACATATCAATTTTCAACTGATTCCTCCAAGGGGTTTACCCTGTAGGCGTGACAGACCTTCGACCTTATTTTACGCAATAATCGGTCATAACTCCGTGAATGTTCATCAGATTCCTACCAAAGTTGGTACGGAGATCTGCCTTAATGAGCCCTTTAAGTGTGCCAAATTTCAGCCCAATCCGAGCATGTATTCATGTTTTATGGTGAATTTTGCGAAATGAAGATGAAGAAAAAAACGAAGAAATTAAAACGAAATTTTGTTTGCTCGTATCTCGGAAATGGCTGGAGCGATTTTCTTCAAATTTGGTATGTAGACTCACCTAACTGGGCGGCATGTCTCGAGCAAATTTGGTGCCAATCGGATAAGGGATCACTGAGCTACATAGGTGTGAAAATTGCGTTTTCTTTCTTCCTGTTAATATGCTCACGTTGTGGCGTGCCGACTTCTTGGGCCGCACGACACACTACCGTGTGTCTTGATATCACAACAGTGAAACACTCAGTATTAAACTTTGCCTAGGCTTCATTACTTAGTATTGGTATTGATATCGGCAGATAATTTCAGTACCAGTACTGGTAGCGGAAGTATCGGTAAAATAGTGGTATCAGTACACCTGTAGTGTAGGCGACCTCCCTTGTTTCCCTACTTTTTTCTATGATCCCTAATCAAACTAATTTTCCTTATACTTGTTTGTTTACTTTTTTGTAGCATTATTGTGGCTGGTGAGTCCATGCATACCGCATCAAAAGAAAGGATGGTGCCAGAGTTCATGTTTTCATCTGAATGCGCCCCCCAGCTATTAATTACTGTGAAGTGGCCATTATGCTTCACTTTCAGCTGTGTTCAGCTGTTATGCAGTGCTACAAATGAAGAGCAGTAGAAGAAGCACCTCCTCAATCAATCCAGTCACCACAAAAATTAGACAATTTGTGAGCCCCAACTACTCAAAAGTGAAGTGGCCAATATGCTTTGCTTTCAGCTATGTTCAACCCGTCACACAGTAAAGAATAGTATGAGAAGCATCTCTGCAATCAATCCAGTCGTTATGGAAAATACAGCATAACAGCCAACACAGCCACAGGGAAACCACATTGTACTATCGCAAATCGACACCTTGTGTTGTTAGTGAGAAGAACTGGAACACAAAGGAAGACAAAGGCAAGTCTATGATGCACAGATTGTGCTTGGCAAAAAGGCGCATCTCAGGACGAAGTGACGTTGAACAGTGAAGAAATCAAGCCCATAGCCTTATTCATTGATAAGTGATGCTTAGCTGGAGGCATCAGTTAGTCAGTCAGCATAAAACTCTGTTAAATAGAAATTTTTAAAATTCCAAAGAAACTCTTTGGAAGGGTTTGGGGGTTGGTCTGAAGATATTTTGGGCTTAGCTGTACCTAACCAGTGCTGCCAAGCTGTCATGAAGGGAAATCAAGACTGGTTTATATAGAGTGATATTTTTGGCTGGAAAAGCTCGGTCCTTCATGATCCCTAATATACATACTACCATATTGTATAATGCCAGAATAGAAACATAAAAGTAATAATGGATAATGACAACAGACAATTAAATTGGAAAATCAAAAACCATCTTGTCTACCCCTCCTTAAGTAGCATTAATTTGGCTACCTTTACATCACTGAGCAGTTCCTGATTATAGCCACCTAAAAACTGATGCTTTTAACATCAGCATCCAGTATATTCTTGCATGTTGTTGTAGAGGTTTAACTTAGTCTCACATATCTATTTTCCCATTAACAAAAGTGCATTGTGATTTATTTTAAGTGACATACTAGAGTACCATTGTATATTTAGTGCTGGTGTTGGTCGGACTGGGACCTTCATTGCTCTGGATATTGTACTGAGACAAGTGAAGAATGAGAATGTTGTGGACATTCACAATGTCATTAACAGGCTGAGACACCAACGTCCTCAAATGGTGCAGTCTCTGGTAAGGTCACGTGTACATTGTGTTTGTGTATATTCAAGTTGTGATTGATTGAACAGGAACAGTACATCTTCATCCATGATGCTGTACTGGAGTTCATCACATGTGGTGACACTAGCATTGAAGCACCAAATGTGATGAGGGCAATGGCTAAACTGAAGAGCAAAGACCGAATGACTGGATTAACCGGTTATGAGCAAGAACTCAAAGTTAGTATAGAGACTACTTTCTTTTACTGACGCACTTTGTATTGATCTTGATATCTGTAGATATTAAACAAAGTCAGTCCCAGAGCTGAAGATGTGGTGTGTCCTTCTGCCAATACTTTTCCAAACAAAAATCGTCCTGGCCATTGCTTACCTGGTATATTGAGATGATATATAATCAGTCACTTATATGTCTGTTTTATTTCAGTGGAGCGTTGCCGAGTACCATTAAAGCAGAGTTATATTAATGCCTCATATGCTGATGTAAGATATAATATATTCAGATACATTGACTACATTTTGCTATACAGGGTTACAAGCACAGTAGAGCATACATCATAGCTCAGTCTCCAATGGCAAACACCATTAGAGACTTTTGGAAAATGATCAGTGATAAACAGTGTGCAACTGTTATAATGTTATGTGAATTATTGGAGAATGATGAGGTCAGCACAGCCAATAAGTACATGCAGTAGTATTACGTACAATCTTACAGGAGGTGTGTGCATGCTACTGGCCCCGTACTGGTGTGAATACATTTGATGATATGGATGTTGAGTTAACCGGTGGTAATAGTGCTAAACATTTTACCACAAGAACAATGAAAATCACTGATAATAAGGTAATAAAGCAGCTACCAAGTTTAATTACACTCCTGGTAGATTATGCATACAAAAATACAATTAAAAAGTATGGCTTCTGTTTCAATGCTAAATTTACACTCATCATCATAAGGGATCCTGTTTTGTTTGGAGGGCATTCTTAAAACACTTAATACTACAAACATACGCATTCTCACAAACTTTGTATTTTTTGTAAATACATGGTGTTGTGTTAATAGACCAAGAAGAGCCACCAGGTGACCCAGTTTCAGTATCATGGTTGGCTAGCTCATAAGCCTCCTAGTAATAGTACTGGGCTGATATCAATGCTTGAAGAAGTGCAGAAAGTTCAGCGTAGCACTGCCAACAAGCCCATTGTTGTACACTGCAGGTACTGATAGTATCGTGTGTGGTCATACATTACAATTAGAATATGTTGATGTTCACACAGTAATGGACTGGGTCGAAGCTCTACCTTCTGTGCTATTTATACAACACTGGAACGATTTAAAGCAGAGCAGTGTATTGATATTTTCCAAGTGGTTAAATCACTCCGTATCAACAGGCCAGGAGCTGTGGATAGTTTGGTGAGATTTGAAATTATTTATATTTGTTGTACGTATGTACTTAAGACACATACGTTTGGGTTAAGGAATTTACTAGTAATAATAATGGTTCAGTTAAAATGAAGTGGGGTTCCAGCTATAAAATGTAGTGAAACAAGATTACATGAATGATGGTTTCATAACAAAGCTATGTGGGATAATTACTACATTAGCATTCTGCCTACTTTTTAAATCAAGATATTTATTAGACTAGTTTGTAAGCTTATATGTGACTGGGCCTGCGAAAATAGGGCATGTGGGCACATGATTTTTGCCTACTTTTTCAAACTTTCACCGCTCAACGTTTTGTATCATTATGCTATGGAAATGCAATTTTCAGCACGTAGTAAGCATTTAATTGGTGTTATGATGCAAGTTACAGAATACAAATATTCTGTTCCAGTACTGAGATATGACCTGTACAGTGACAGGGTGTAGTTTGTGCCCACATGCCCTATTTTCGCAGGCCCGGTCACATATTATGTACGTGTGACTGTTCTATTAGAATACTTAGCTGTGACTGTTTTATTAGAGTATCTTGATCTTGCTACAATAGATTAAGGAGTGTGGTTGCTTTCTACAGCAAAAATTTCAGTTAGATTCTAGGAAGCATAGTCACTGTGCTTTGATAGTTTAAGGGTGCTCTGTTTTCAGTAGTGATCAGATTGCTTTACAAATACCTCTTATAAGTGTGTCAAATAGTTTTGTTGTCTAAATACACTTCTCTAAGGAATTGTTGTGTAATTATTCAAGGTACAGTCTTCGGCTTATGTTTACTGTAATACAGAGGGGTTTTTTTTGGTAAAAATGTATGGAGCCAGACCTGTTGAAACCAAAATTTTGTCCTTGTTATGGAGTTGTTTTCTATTTTAAGGAGTTAGTTTAGAGAGGTCCACTGTATTTAATCTACACCAAAAACTAGTGCTGATTTCCTAAGCCTGGCACAGATTCCAGGAATAATTTAGAGAATGGCATGAAGAAAAATGGAAAGTTTTGGAGTGTAAAAATAGGGTACAGAAGGCACCATGGAACTATATGGGATTTCTTTGAACAGCAACTTTTTGAGATTTTAACTTGTTCTCCAAACCCAAAAGTTTTTGTTTTTGAATTTTAATTTTCACCTGGTAACTACGACCTACCATAGCTTTACCATAATAGGAAAACTACATAAGAGCCTTTATTAAGAGATTTTTTTGTAGGAGATGTACCAGTTCATCTTTGAAGTTGTCCTGCGCTACATGCAGTCGTTTGAGACTTACTCTAACTTCAGTGTTTAGGTGACTCCCTTTGTAGTTTATCTAATTATAGAACAAGTTGTTAGGTATTGAATATTGTCGTATTCTTTTATTTTGGTCATAGCATTTTGTATTATAAAATATTTTTTTAATATTACATGTATGTGCTTGCACACTTTTCACATGTATAATACACTGCTAAAACATGCACTTGGCATTTGTTTATTATGAAGATGCTGCTAGAGCACATTTCAAATAACTTATGTATATGAATAGAGAGGTGCACAGAATTTATTAAGCTGAAGATGCAAGACTGTTGTGCACAAGCATGTCAAGGCGTATTACTAAAAGGCTTAAAAGTTACAAATTCTCCTACATGATTCCACATTGAGAATTAAGATATCACTATGTAAAAATGCTTAAACAAGTTCATTTGTGGTCGGGAGAACAAAATCTTTCAGGAAGGCACCAACATCATCATTGTCCAAATCCATATTTAGAAACTGTGACACAATGATTTCACACCTAACACAACACAGCAAGTAAGTTGAGGTAATTTGTATTAGTATATAGTTACTTCTGTTGTTGCTCTTCAAAGTTGCTAACATCCTTTCTTCCTACTGGTTCATGTCGACGTATCAAATCTGAGACCTTTGACAAACATGTAGGCCCAAGTAAAATATGCTCAAAATTTTATCCAAAAATTAATTTCCCACAATTTTCACCTATTATACTCTTCAGTGTTCCTATTATGCTTGCTTTATACTCCTAGGTTAGCAACATTTCTTACAATTAATTATTTTAATCAATGCATGCTCTATTGGAGTATTTCACTACAAAGTGACTGTTCTATTAGAGAGTACCAATCTAAGGAGCTACCGTATAGCGGGAAATTTTCGAAAAGTTAAATTTTCGAAAAAGAGTGCTTGATTGGAAATTTGAAAAAATATTTTTGAAACAATGTCTCTACCTCACCGCACCGTAGATAATTAATTCATGGAGGAAGCTAACAGTGGTTGCGTTGATCACGTACATACATACATAGCTAGAATTTGCTGCTTTGATTGTTCAGTACAGCTAGATAAACGTTCAATCTGGCTTTGATAGAATCTCGTCTAGCTATCCTAGGGTCTTCCTTCGTAGGTTGAACCATGTTGTTCGAGCCATAGCTAAGTACATGGCATTTTTCAGCCCATATAGATGTTTACTGATAATTATAGTCTTTCCTAGTAATTTCTGGTCTCTCGAGCTCTTATAGGCTTCAAGACTCATGGTGTCATTTGTGCTTGCTCATGTGCGCGCGTGCGTGGTAGCTATAGCTATATGGATAGCTATAGCTATATGGATAGCTATAGCTATATGGCTAGCTACTTGTGTGTGGCCCAGTGCCTAGCTATAATACATTAAGCCTATACTGCTATAGCTAACTGATATTAGCAGAAGGCTATGTATGCGCAAAAATCATTATATATACCTAGCTATACTTTCTTTGATTGTCACTACAAAGCCGGGATGTACTATTTTCGAAAATACATTGTTATTTTTGAATTTTTCGGAAATTTAACCATTCGAAAATTTCCCACTATATGGTATGTACGATGCATTTGAGTGCTATTGACTGCTCTATTAGGGAGTATTGATCTGGGGTTAAGCTCCATAGTTTGAAATATCCACCTATATGCTAACATTATGCTGGCACAGCACTCCAGCCTATTATGTTTTTTATTACGCTGGCATACCGTATAGAGTGACACGTTGGCAGGGGTAAACTTTGGCGAATAACAAGCTAAATTGCAGTTGGCAAAATAAAATTAAAGCTCAATGTTTAGTTATAAAGATGCTAATCTGAGGCGCTATGAGTAATTGGCGGGTTAAACTTTTGTAGCAAATTACCAAATTCGCCAAAGTTTTCTCCCACCAAAGTTTCTCTCTATACAGTATTTGACACAGGCCCACAAATATGTAATGCTTACATAGAGAAAATATTCTTATTATGGACATTTAACGTACCTCATTGCCTCTGTCTACTATTTCTTGTGGCAAACCAGCCATTGATGCTATGTGACATGCAAAGCTGCTATTAGAGTGTCCATTGACCAGTTGGTAGAGAAAGACTAGCTCACACCCATCTCTTAAAACTTCCATCATCTGTAAAACAACATTAGTAGCACCAGTATATGGCAATAATGACACTTGGGAGAATAATAACAACACAATAAATTAATAGTCATTTTCTGTACACACTATAATGGAAAATTCAGTTCAGCATTTTCAGCTAATTTATAGCTGTTAGTGATACAGATTTACACATGAGTATGCATATTGCCTAATCTTAAGCTTTTCAGTGGCTTGCAAAAGTTATATATGAGACTATATACTTGGAAAATTCTTACATAGCAACTTTACTACAGCTTTAAATTACTTTACAAGATGCTTGTAAACATTTTACTAGTGAAAAAGTGTTGCAAAATTGGGTTTTGTGTGCACTATACTTCATTGTATACACCCAGGGCTATATACCTTATCAAGTACAACACAGAAATCTATTGGCCAATTCCAGCATTATCACTAATGTCATACACATCCTTAAAAATGTACACAGAACTGTGTATACACTAGCCGCAAGTGATTACAGAGTTAGGAGCTATAAGCTTTGGTTAGTCAAAACTTGCTGCCTTTAATTAAACATTCAGGTAGAGCTTTTCAACTGATGTATAATCATTGACTTTTTCTGGTACCGCTGAACTCTAGCTGTTAGATAACACCACATGTAGTCATCACCTGGTATTGTAATAGTGGAGTGGTGGGAAGTAGTTTCTGTTGAGTGACACTATGGAAGTGTGTGGAGACCAGTACTGCTGGACACTGTGTTCCCTTGGATACCCAGTGACGTAGTGAAGCAACTAACAATGATAACCCATCCACCTAGGAATGACAATACACCATCTTAACAGTGTGCAAGGGAGGAGATATAGCTACTTGGACTGTTGGTATATATATATATGTAATAGTCACACTACATTATATAAACTTGTAAAGAGTAATAGGATATTCTTCTATCATACAGCTTGGTAGTACTGTACATTAGGAGGTTTGGGATCATGGAAGTTTGGGTTTTTCTGGCCAAAATTATCACCCCAAACCATCTTCACAACACCATCCTGGCACCTTGGCAGTATTGGTTACAAGCCCAAAAGTGCCTTCAGTACTACCTTAAATGCTTCCAATAGGTTGATACAATTAAAAAAAAAAAATTTCAATGGAATTTTTTACTGCCTACCTGATGCCTTCAGGCAAGTGTAACTCGATAACGGCTGAGTTGACAGACTTGATTTTTTCACTGTTTGATGTTGCTTTGTCCTGAGGCATGCCTTTTGGCATACTACAGTACGCACAATGCACACATCATGGACTTGACCTTTGTCCTCCCATTTATTTTTGCTGACAGCCCAAGGTGTCGATTTGCAGTAACGCGATGCATGGCTTCCCTACATTTGTAAATGGGAATTGTCCATATTTTCCGTGGTGACTGGATTGATTGTAGAGGCACTTCTAATACTGTTTTTTGTTTGCAACGCTGGCTGAAAATAGGTGAAAGTAAGTTATAAGCTATGGCTCATTGCTGCTTGACCTGGATTTTCAGTTGATCTTGTGACAATTGAAGTTGGCTGTCTAGGCCATTTCATGCCAGTGGCTGTTACAAAGCTTAGCAATGTATGCCATCTACCGAACAGTACAATACATTGTATACTTCAGCAGGCAACTCATGTTGCCATCTCCTGTCCATACAGGATATTATCCGCATCATGAGATGTAGTTGATCTGTTGGAACTGTTGATATGCCATGTATAATTGTTTAGCTTTATAAGTAGCTACGATTTATTATATTTTTGTCTTGCCAGGGCTTCAGCTATTATTACTTTTTAGTAACTTGGGTAACCCTGAGACTAGACTCCTGACTAGGGGTCTGGGAATTATGCCTGCATAATTTTGAGCATAATGATGGGGTAAACGAATAGGGAATCATTCTGGCATTTTGAAGTGATTTAAAAGCATAATTGGCATAATATGCAATTTCATGTAAGTTGAGATCGAGATACTCTAATAGAGCAGTCACCTACTCTAATAGAACAGTTGGTGGAATAATCTTTACTGTATTGCAACAGTGACTAAACATCTTAGCAGCTAAAAGCTAACTTTCCTGTCTAATAGAACAACATAATTACTGTACCAAAATCCTGCTAAACATTATAATTTGCAAAAGTTGAACATTGTTTTATAAAATAATTGGGAATAATTTTGAGAATAATGAGTACATTTTGGGAATAATAAGAACATAATGATAACTTTTTGGAGAAATTCGAAATAGAATGATGAAAATTTGGAGCATAATTCCCTGAGGCCTACTCCTGACCCCTTGTAATCATATTGTACATGTCATTGTCAAATTATCATCTCTCTATATCTACTCAATTAATCATTCAAGATTGATCAAACAAATTTTACTGAGCATAAAGATTATATACTTAAATGATATATAGATAATTATGTACTCACAGTGGCAGTGCCTTTTCCAAACTCATCCAGGATGACAAGTGACCTCTCTGTACTCTCTCGTAATGCTAGTGATATCTACAAATGATTACAAAGTACTAGTACATTAACATGTGTAATTTGCACTCGCTGAGTGTGATACAACACAGTCACGCACAGCAAGCACACACCACATATACAAATCACATAATAGACACATATAGATCTAGTGTTATTGTATTCAGTAAGACTCATTTGTACCTGGTTTAGGTCTATCATGAATGTGGACAAGGCCACAGAGACAGTCTCTCTGGTATGGATCCTGGTGAATATCTGGTCCACCATTCCAATAGTGGCTGCTTCAGCTGGTACATAACTACCAATATGTCCTAGGAACACTATCAGCCCAATCTGAAGAGTAGGAAGGAAACACACTGTACGTATTACGCCTGTACACACACACATATACACACACACAAAGCTAAAGCCTACAGCAGCCGTTTGAAACACACTTATTTCCACCCAGCGAAGCATCACTGGGATTCCAGTGCACCACTCTGGCACTTGCCTTGTGTAGGAAAATCCTCCTGGGGCAGGGCTAGTAACCCGCAGGAGGACTGTCCAGGTCTCATGTAGTCCACAACGGCCCCAACATTGCTAAACGAGACAAGGATATTTGGGCATTTGCTTCTCCAGTAAACACCAGGAATCCATATATCCATTGATGGGTGGGGTGCTTCACCAGTTGACACCAAGCCACCAGGTCCCCAATGTATGATAACCACAGTGACATCACAAGACAAAATGGCTGTGCTATTTGGGGACTTTAGGGTGCATATAGTACAAGCACATAAAAAAATAAATTTTCAACTGTTATGACCCTACTGTACATGTGCATTTCCAATATGGTGTTTTGAGCACAGTAGGGATATAACACTTCTTATTGTTTTACTGTGATTTAATATCGTGCACTACTCCAGTTTGTTTCAGTACTTTTTATCGATGTGCTTTGGTCCCTACTCTAGTTGAAAATTCCAAATTTTTTGTGTACTTGTTTGTTAACTTTTTTGTAAAATAAAATTAGTATGACTGGTATACCACATCAAAAGAAAGAAATGTTGCCGTGCACCCCAGCTATTAATTATCGTATGAAAAGTGAATTATCCATTATGCTTTGTTGTCAGCTATGTTCAACCCGTTACATGGCATAACAAATCAAGAACTGTTTGAAAAGCACCTCTGCAATCAAAGTAGCCACTACGAAAAATGTAGGCGATTTCTTTTACGAAAGGAAGCCATCACGTGCTACCACCAAATTGACACTTTTCACTACCAGTAAAGATGAATGGGACACAAAGGAGGACACTGGTAAGTCCGCATTGTACGTACTGTGGTGCATCAAAATTTTGCATCGTCATGGTATGTGTACTACTTCTTATCTTTATTATCTCCTCGTTCCATAAAAACTACAGACAACATTCAGTTGGAATACTGTGTGCCAAGGACTCTGAAACCCCCACACTAACACAAGCATTTTGTCAATTATGACATCAAATTTTGTCACATTGCAGATATTGTCCATTTACAGCTGAGACTGGAGCAATGTGAGTTTCTTGCTCAGGGAAACAACAACACCAAATTGGCATAACCAGGCAATAAACCTGGAACTTTCGATTACCAGGCTGATTCTCTATAGCTAGTTACTTGGCTATGCACACACACGCACGCACGCACACACACTACACTGCACTCATAAAAAGTACCTGTTTGAGATAGACACTCTTCCCACTGGCATTGGGACCTGTCAGGATCTTCATACGACTATTTTCTAGGTCACAGTAGGTATCATTGGGTACAAATGGACTGACACAGAGTTCTTGCAGTGGATGCCTGCAACAATGAGGTTGTGTAGTATGTATGAGTGAATGACTTGTTTGAAGTATATATGTATGACTGGGATATCTACAACACTGTAACCTCTATAATCTGACACCCAATATGGCACTCAAGTAGAAAATTGATGGCTCTAGTGGATAGCAGTGATAGCTTAAAGCATGGATGAGTTACAAAGTATTAATTTTTAATTTTGTGAATGTACAGTAGAAGCCTCTCCAATCTGTAATCTGTTTAGTGCACTGAAAAGACATTTTCTGTGCAATACAACTCACCATTCTTGCTAACCTTAAATGACTTTTTGCTACTCATAAAAGATTTTGACAGCAATGAAGACATGCAGGTAATTTGTGCTAGGGTGCTGTCACAAGTGGATGCACCTCAGCAAGATTCACAGTGTCTGGAACATGAGTGATATAAAATTAATAGCACTGTACTCACCATTGATGACCATATATATATATAGCAGATTAGAAAGGACATGCTAGTAAAAGTAAGGACCATAAAAAGTTTGGGTGTGGCACATGAAAAAATACCACCCAAAAACCAGTTTCGGTTTTCCCTGATGACGATGAGGCAGTTAGGTAAAACAAGCCTTCAGATTGACCCGAAATGTTTCCAACAAGCTGCTACGGAAATTATTAAACGGAATTTTCTAGTAACTGACTGCCTGATGCCTTCAGATAAGAGTAACTTAATAATGGCTAAGGCTATGGCTCGATCTTTTCACTGTTCAATGTCGCTTCAGTTGGACACATGCCTTTTGGCATACCGCAGTACGTACAATGCATTCTTCATGGGCTTACCAGTGTCCTCCTTTGTGTCCCATTCATCTTTGCTGACAGTGAAAGGTGTTGATTTGGCAGTAGCATGTGGTGGCTTCCCTTCGTAACGGAAATCATCTGTATTTTTCATAGTGGCTACTTTGATTTGCAGAGGTACATTTTGAACAGTTCTTGATTTGTACTGCTGTGTAACAGGTTGAACATACATAACAACAAAGCGTAATGGATACTCTACTTTTCAGATGATAATTGATAGCTGGGGTGCGCGGTGCCATTCTTCTTCTGATGCGGTATGCGTGGGTTCACCAGTCATAATAATTTTATTTTATAAAAGTTCAACTAGAGTAGGGACCATAGCACATCGATAAAAAGTACTTAAACAAGCTGGAATAGTGCATGATATTAAATCACATTAAAACAATGAAAAGGGTTATATCCCTGCTGTGCATTTCCATTATGGTATCTTGAGCACAGTAGGGATATAACACTTCTTATTGATTTAATATCGTGCACTACTCCAGCTTGTTTCAGTACTTTTTACCGATGTGCTATGGTCCCTACTCTAGTTGAAAATTTCAATTTTTTTGTATACTTGTTGCTAATGGTAAAACAAGAAGGAAGCATGTGAGGTGAGTGACCTACAAGAGACAGATTGAAATTTACTAACATGAATGCCATGGCCAGTATCAAATCATTTTGGCCACATGTATATATAAGGTTACCATACACTCTGGAAGAACTATTTTTGGCAGAGAAAAGCTAAAAAAATGCATCAGTTTAACTTTGTATTGTTGGCAGATTGTGCATTACACACACAGGGACAGGTTTTATGTACATATAAACAATATGAAATATACATCGGATTGTTCACATTTTAAAGTAAAGCAGTCACATTTGTTCAAGTACCTTCCTTGTTTGATGTGTATCATGATGTCACCAGTTAACTGTGGCTTACAGTAGTTGTTCTCTTTAGCCAGTGAAGACAGTGCTATCAAACTATGGATGAATCAGTGCAATGGTTATTGTGTGCAGCAGTTTAAATACTGAGTACAATTTGAGGCTGAGCTTATCTTAATCTCATAGAGTGGTCTAACATGTACTATTGGCCAGTATTGGCAAGTCTCTTGTCCAGCCCTTAATACTACATCATTAGTTACTTACCAGTCCAGTTCAGCACAGCAGTCCATTACAGACAGTAATGCTTCAGAATACTCCAAAATGGTGGACTGTAGTCGATGCATTATGGCTGTTTCCTCATCTGTTGGATAGACAGAGAGTAATAATTTTTGTTACCCGGTCACAAGTGTGTCATAAGGAAGACCAGTGAAGACTTCATCTGGGTTAAATTATTACACTCTGTCTTGTCTTATACTTACTATGATATAATCAATAGTTTTACTGTCAGTGCCTCTCTATCTAAAATGCTAAACTGTAACTATTGAACTGTTAGGGTAACTATCTATAAAATTTGTGATTAACAGATCATGAATAGAGAGCTATACACTCAAGTGATATCTTACCAACTATTTCCAACTGAGTGTCTCCCAGCATTGTGTCCAGCTCTGTGAAACAGTACACAACATAGTATACCATCCATTCACACACGTGCATACACACTACCTTTAGTTCTTTCTGATCGATAGTAAGCCATTCCATGAGAGAAGAACTACCAACACAACAATCACATCACTACCTCTAACACTGTTCACTGGTACATACCACAAACTCCAGCTCATCTACCTCCATCCTCTCAGATCCCTGACTGCACGGGATAGCTAACAAGTATCCCAGCTGTACAAAGAATGAAAGTGATAGCAAATACAAATTTGTATGAAATTACTGCCTGAGTAGTAATGCACCGATTAATCGGTAAATAATTGGAAATTGGTTTATCAGCCAAATTTCAGCAATATCAGTATCGGTAATTATTAGCAGATTATTTAGCCAATTAATTTTACTGACCTTGATGCTATTGTTTTCATAAAAATAAGACAAAAATAAAGTTGTAAAATGGAAATTTTATAAAATACTTGTGAAATTTTGGTAAACATAAACATCGGATTGATTATCGGTATTGGCTACTTTGTGAATTTAATATTGACTAATTGGATAATCGGCAAAATCTCTTATCAGTGCATCACTACCATTGTGTGCCTGAGTGTATTGCTGTGACCTACAAGGGATCCTTCTGGAGCTCTTTATGATGTGTCAAGTGCATAGCTAGTCATAATTTTGGAAATATATAATCCCTTATATAAACAAATAGTAAACAAAATGAGCTCTTTAGGATACATATATAATAGTATTATAACAACATAATACATACAAAGTATGTAGAAACTAGAGGAAGATTGCACCTGTGTGTACTTGCACATATATTTGATCACAGGTTTGTGTTGTGTGCGCATTGTCCCCCCCCTCCCCCCTACAGTGGTATACCTGTGGCAGGTACATGATGTTGCACTCATCAATGTCATCTCCCAATTGATCCAGCTCTTCTCTAGCTACCCTAGTCATCAGGTCAGGTAGACCATGGTAAATACGCTTCTCTACAACAACACAGCAGTCATTACAATAAGACAAACAGTGTATGCATTGCGTATATGGCTCTTACTCTCATCCAACTCCGGGTTGATATTTGGTTGGACCACAAACCGCTGCTGAATCCGTGACTCATCAAAATCAACCTGTAGAAATGAGACAAATCGATTATACTGGTCAACTTTAGGACCACAAGAATGTGTTCTCCTTACAGAGACGTCCTGATTTCAGGAATTCAAGCTGTAACCACCATAATATGTAAAATAAAGCTAGGGAATTTAAGGGGAGCATCAACTAGACTACTACCTTATACAGTTTATTGTGTAGAGAGAAATTTGCTATTATTGTATAACAAAAGGAAGTTAGATAAATTTGGTGAATGAGCAATGTTTTACACATTAAAACTCTCCATACAATAGTACACTATACCTATACAACAAATACAAACTACAAGTACACACATACACTTACAATTTTACTAATGAGACTGGCTACTCTGTAGAGCTCATCACTGAATGACTTGGCAATCTGTTAACAGTGTCATCATAGATGCTTTATAGCAGACGATACTACACTACCTTATTGAAGATGGCTATTTCTTTAGGTAGAGTCCTGCACATCTCCCCAATGTGTATAGCATTGTATGTGGTCTGTGTACAGAAGTACAGTATATAAAATATGGATATGATTCTTCTGTGTAGGTTCTCCTACCTTGTATAGAGCTAGCCAGTCACCAATGGATGCTTGTGCTGTGGTCATTCTGACCAGTATCCTCTAAATAAAAGATCACATATACATTGTGCAGTCTTATTACAATTGACAATGGCAGTATTGTTTAATTTCCTCAGTGACTGCTTTATTAGAGTGTTTTGCGGTTATTAATAAGATCACAAAGTAGAGACTGTGGCCATTTTTGGCCTTTATTTTGGGGAGATATTTCAGCCACATTGGAAGAATATGAAGCTTTTGCTCAGAGTTTATAGTTATATTAGCTTGATTTTGTACCTACGAAAATTCTTAAATCTGTGATGTTGGTCTGGCCCATGAAACAACCAAATATGACCTTATTGCTATAATATTTTAGATAGCAAGATACAGTGGATCCGAACTCCAGTAATCCGAATGCTCGCTAATCCGAACAGTAGAAGTGACTGTTCTATTAGAGTATTTTGTCAACTAGTGTGTGTTATATTAGAGTAGTTGAGCTGCTTTGTGTATAATCAATGGTTCACTAATCCGAACGAATTCACTAATCTGAACAGAGTTTTCTCAACTTGAGAACAGAGCTGTTCGGATTAGTGAGGATCCACTGTACTCTAAAGTTGTGTAGCTAGTCACCACTTTGTGATCCTGTTAATGACCACAAAATACTGGCAAGTTATAATAACCAGTACAGAATCAGGAATGGAACAGAGCGGAATGGAATGACTAAACTTCTGTGCTCACTGTCCAATGCTGCACCTGTGTATATAGCATTTGACTAGGCTGATGTGAGGCTTATATTGACCCGCTGTCGTTGAAGATCATAGCTGAATTACTCTAACATAACAATATTCTCTAATTAAGCAGTCACTAACTACCATGCATTTTCTTGGATTTTCCTCTAAATAGTCAAGTGTTCACACATTAAAACTAGCTAAGAATACTTGGGGCGGTTATTCATAACTAGCTAGTATTAATAGCCATATGTATTCTGACTTTAAATACAGGAGGAGAATCCAGCCAACAATAAACAGAATACTCAGTTAATTACATAGCAGTTAGTTACTGAGTATAATACAATAGCTGACTGCTCTATAAGTTTGTTTTCAAATCAATATGGGCTTCAGTTAGTCTTAATATACACAAATGTTAGTAAAGTACAATGATAATATGTAACTGCAAGACTGACAAGGTGCTTGGAGTTAGACAGCAAGCGCAAAAGTTTAGTTATTCCACTGGATATAACTAAACACTCTAATAGAACAGTCACCATTTCGTGATTCTGTTTTGAATAGTCACTTATATTATACCGGAATGTGCCTGATATGTTTGAGGTACTCTTGGAAGGAGGACAGCTGGTCAGCATGTTTGGGTCGTAGTAAGAACTCAATAGTGTCCAGTCTCTGCTGTAATGTGGTTATGTCCTTCAGTGGACGAAGGAACCAGAACCGTAACAGTTTGCTACCAACGGGAGACTTTGTCTTGTTGGCAATTCCTATAACAGTACATACATAAAGTAAATGTACACAGAATATGAGTAATAAACTATAAGTATTTTAGATTCAGATAGATACACTGATGTGCACTAACTGATTTGCCGTGTGTTTGAAAATACAAGTAGTAGAAACTGAATACAGATAGCAAAAAAATTAATGGCAATTATATATTACCAGTTATGCTGTAATTTTCATTGAGAATTTTTCATTGAAGAAGTGTGCAGCTGCTAAACGTTGAAGGTGGCTACTACAAGGCTTGTAGAAAGGTCACAGCATTTATAAAGGTATTCTTGAGTGACCGACTGAAAAACTTTAATTCACTGGTTTCCTCTCATCAACAAAAAGTGATGACTGGAACTCTGTTGCCTGTTTGTGCTGCTCACGTGCCCTAACAGCACTTTTTGTCAGTATACCTTTAATACAAATTAAGCTGCTTGGCAGTATTTATAATTCAATATTGTAACATGGATACTAAACAGGGGCAGCCATTATATGAGCTACAGTTAGTAACCAATAAATAGGATAAACATTCGCATAAGCAGTTGGTTCACAAATTGTGTGATTTTAAACACTTCCAATTTTCATTTACCAGTCATTTTCAACAGGAAAAGCTTAACCATCCATAATAAAACACCTACAAAATTTCCAACTCGTGAATAGCATGATCATTGATTTTATGTGAAAAGTTACCGTATGCTAGAATTACAAACCAAACAACATACCAAATAAAGACAGTCCCTCTTTAGTACCTCCCTTGCCAATCTTGTACACTGATGGATGTAACTCTTTCTGGAATATCTGCAGAGCACTACAATACACAAAAGTTAAACTAGCAGTTTGTATTACAAGTATAATAACAGGGGTGGATCCAGGAACTGGCAAGTGGAAGGCCACAAACAAGTTCAGATCCTCACCATTAAAAGGGGCAGCCACTCTGATTAACTAGTATATAACTAGCTATACAGTCTGTTGTAATTGATGAATGTTTCACTGTTGAATTTTACCATTGTAGAAGGTTGTGAAGTCTTAAAAGCTGCTTAAACACATGTCAAACTATAATTATTTTTAGAGGCGTTTACTATGCACACAAAGACAGTTTGTGTTTGGTTTCAGGTGAATTTATAGTAAAGGGAGGATTTCAGGTGAATTTATAGTAAAGGGAGGAGATTTCAGTATTTCTTGGCTTTACTGGCATCTAAAAGGAGGGGGGAATTTGCTCTAAATGCCAAATGCTGGATCTGCCATTGAATATTTTATTTAGAGGTAAGATATGGTGATGTACACACAACAGAGTTAAAACACTGCTATGGTGTACAGATAATGAAAAAAATTTAAAGCAAATTTATAGTGGAATATAATCACATCTGGCTGTTTATTGCATACATGTGTGACCATGTGTAAAAATTATGCGTTAGTACTGTCTGCAAAACTTCATCCTCAAATTTCCCTTACTGGGACTTTACACTGTATATTTTTTTTCTGCATTCTTCACATTTTAGTTACATGTTTCTGACTCCCGGTATTCACAGGCTTTCAGGAATAGCATTCACAGAATAATATCACATGAACCACAAATAGTCCTAACAAATTATATCCTTCTGTAGATGCTGTAACAATCATATCTCTTAAGGATTTGTAAATGCATACAGTTACTCAACTGTACACATTACACACACATTACCTGTAGGAGTTATCATCCACCACCATCAAGTTGTCCCTGTGTAACATACACAATGATTGGTCTCATGTTAGTTTCCTTACAGTGAGAATGACTTCACTGCCAGTATGGGTACCCTCACATTAGCTCCCTCCAACTCCACTCCAATCCTCTTCTTGTCCATGTACTTCAGTAGAGCACCAAGTGTCCTCACCTTATGATAATAAACTGCATTATTTCCTAGTACAGTGTGTATTGTAACAGGGAGGTAACTGAAGAATAATTATAGCAATAAGCTGCTTAACATCACTAATTTGAAGCATATACACCATTAGTACTCTCCATTTACACACTCACATACCATACAGGGGTTCTCAAAGGCAATGACTGATGTGATGTATATCTGCCTCTCCTCATCTGTGTAGTGTGCTGGTACCCCGGGAAAGTTAGCCAATGATAGAATTCGCCTCTTGGCTGCCTCCAACACTAACACAGTTACATTAGTAACAGAAAAACAACAGATAGTGTCATCACTTACTGAAGTCAGAGCTAGGTAAGATTTCAATGGATGCCTTGCTTGGCAGGTCCTCATCATCTGGTGATGGCTGTGCTGCACATGCACATATAATGTTATATGTTTTGCAAAAAGTATATATAAAAATAAGAAGTAAGGAACTTACATGATACATAGCACAGTTGTAAATGTACATTTTTATGCTTTTTGTCTATAGACTGATTGCTGGAACAATTATCTATAGTGTGTATCAAGAACATGGGACAGGTGACTAAGTAGTGTACCACATTGTTCAGTGAAATTTATCTTAGAAGCCATGTGTATAGAAAGACCACCTCTCCATTAAGGCCAGTTGATGAGCTCCCTAACATTGGAATAATATAGTGAATACGATGGAATTCTTTGCAAAATCAAATGCACTATTCTATAATGTGTGGAATGACAAATAGTCTGTTTTTTTTGGGCCTAATGTATTTCGCGGACTGGACTCACGGACTGGACTCACGCGCTGAACTAGAAACAGCTTTTAAACAATAATCCAGGCATTATCCATCTCTTGCAACACTGGAGACACCACTATCAAGCTACAACTGCTGATACTGCTCTTCCTTACAAGTAAACAAACTCGTGGTGCACTAATTTATTAGAATACACTTACGATACACGAGTACTAGCAGTGATAAAGCGTGGTAGAGGCTATTGTTGTAGCTTAGATGTTTTTCCTTTGTTGCTTTAGCACTAGTGCTAGGGTTGTAGAGATGAGCCAGTAATAATTCTTAGCAGGGTAGCTACAGGTGGCACCGCCCAGAGTTAATGGGGATATGCAAATAAACTGACTCTTCACTACAGTCCTAACACTAGTGCTAAGTACTGGAGCAACAAAGGAAAAACATCTAAGCTACAACAATAGCCTCTATCACACTTTATCACTGCTAGTACCGGTGTATCGTAAGTGTATTCTAATAAATTAGTGCACACGCTAGTTTGTTAACTTGTAAGGAAGAGCAGTAACAGTAGTTGTAACTCGATAGTGGTGTCTCCAGTGTTGCAAGAGATGGATAATGCCTGGATTATTGTTTAAAAGTTGTTTCCAGCTCAGTGCGTGAGTCCAGTCCGCGAAATACATTAGGCCGTTTTTTCGTGACAACAGATAGCAGAATAAGCTAAAAAGCTACCATTGTATATAGTATATTAGCAGCTAAAGGGATAGCTACTGTACTATACCTTAGTCATCAAACTCTTCATGTGAAAGAATGAGACCATTTCGCCATGTGGTATTAAGAATTCCGCCCCATGAGCCAATTACATTCACACTCATGCTACTAGCCTCTACTATACAAGCACTTGAATTTGGTGGTCAAAAGCTTCACATTGGTATAATCTACAAAAGTTGTCATAAGTGATTTCAGTACTAAATTTTGCACTACTGTTCAGTGTCTACATGTTTGTGACTAGAGCATGACAACATTTATATGTATACATTCTAGGGAATATAGATACATAGTTGTATAGTGTATCATAAAACCATAACACTATGAGGTGTAATATAGCATGTTGTCAACAATTTTACAGTATCAATAGGACTATTTACAACACAGTAACACTTACCATATGAGTGTAATACTTTCTGGAGGTGATCATCTTGTTTACAGCTGGTCAGTATTGTAGTGGGGCCTGTCTGTAGTAGAACTATACAGACAGTAATTATTACTTGATGTGCATTATATTGTACTACAACAGTAAGATATCTATTGTGCAGTAAGTAGAGTAATACACACTGCACACACACACAACACACACACACACTGCACACACACATAGCTATATCAGTTATAAAGGGCCCCACATTCTTGATTTTTCCCAGGTTCCCTAAATTCTCCTTGCTATGCTGAATAGAGTCAACACTGCAAAGCTATAGAGCTAGCTAGACTATTACTGAGCTAAATTTAAAAGGAAGCTTTGATCAAAATCTTTGAAACTGACTTAGATCTGAAACCTGCATACCCATAAAGGCCCAGAAACAGATCCTTATGGATCATTTACACAAACGTACAAACCTAGTTAGTAGAAAGAAGGATGACTTTTAGATTCTGAGCACTTAGCTACATAGATGCTTAGTAGTGTAATGCAATAAGTGTTTATATAAAGGTATGCATAACACCATTGTGTGTGAGCAACCTAGGGGGCTCCCCCCAAGGAATTTATTTTGAAAATCAGACCTTCTGAGATTGAATACAATATTCATTTCACTGGTTCATCACAGTATAATCATTGTTTATTTGACTGTTGCATTAGGGTGACTACTCTATAAGGGTATCTTGAGCTTGAATTTTGTAGTAGGGTTTCTGCCAAATACGGTACCGCTCAAACGTAACGTCACACTCACTCGCACCACTCAATTGCAAGTAATTAAAAATCCACTAATTAAAGGGCGTGGCACCTGTTTCCTTCGCGAGTATTCATCCCATACAAAATGGGATGAACACTCGCAAAGGAAACAGGTGCCATGTCCTTTAATTAGCAAGTTCGCAATTGAGCGGTGCGACATTACATTTGAGCAGTACCATACATACCACCATTAAACACTAAATCCAGAATTATTAGAGTAGCTACAATAACTGAATATTTTTTTGACTGGTGACTGTTCTATTAGAGTATCTTGTTTATAATGTGCAATTAGGTACAGGTTACCTCCTTGGGGCAGTGGGTCCCAGGGAAAAATGTCCCAGTTGCTATATTCTGTTGGTGGCCCTTCCCTATATACTATTTTACATATTTTAGTAATATGCAAAGTTATTTAACTGACACATCCATTATAGCCATTTCATTGAAACAGTCAACATACTCTAATAGAGCAGTCAATTAACCATTCTAATAATAGAGCAGTCAAAGATATACATCTAAAAATTAAAGCACAAGATTTAAGTTAGTTCTAATTAGGGCACAGCCACTACCTGCAGTCTTGTGCCATAATAATACTCTGGGATGCTGTGATGCATAGCTTTGAGGGACTATCCAGAAATTGTCTCACTAGACCAAGTCTTGACAAATAAAGTGAAAGCTGTTATATATGTGTGTGTGTGTGTGCGTTCTTAACAGAGGATTATGCCCAACACACTGATTTTATAGATACAAATTGAAAATTGGTAAAACCGTAAAAAGAATGAAGTACTAAGCCATGTCAATATGTATACCTATGCTCAGACAAAAGCAACTAGTAAACATCAGCAGTGGTAGGGCATGAAAAATCACATAAAATACATTTAGCACCACGTTGAATATTCCACCAAAGCAAATTCATTGTAGTTGGTAATTTATTTGTAGAAGAAAGGCTGGTTGAAGACCAGACAACGATCAGTTCCAGGTTTACAGGTTTTAACTTTAGCAGAATCTGCAAACTAAGAACATGGTCTTCACAGTTGGATATGGTATTATTCAGCAGCTGGTTCTTGGTATATTATTGATTTTTTGCGAACCCCCCTCTCCCCAGGAACTAGACTGACTGTGAAAATCAGTTTTGGCTAATTAAATGCAGTGTATTATGATAATATTATTGTGATATATCATATTTCATTATTATTATTATGATACACAAAGTTTAGTTTTACCTCTGCTAAGGTATCCGAAGTCTTCAGTCTCTGCTACATCTGGCATGTAATGCAAGTATGATGTGTCCGCATCATAACAGCTAAATCCCAACTTATGGCCTTGCCATAGAACACAAGCGGTTACCTGATCAAGACAAGCAAATAAGGTGGATTAATTTTACCTGTTTTTAGTTTGTATTTGTAATTACAGGGAAGACAGCATCAGCCAAAAGAGGCTGTTCTTCAGCTGTGCCCTGTGAGTTTGCGCCCTTTTGTATTCAAAATTAATGTTACCCTTCATAAACTTCTTTTACCTGTCTCTCTTCCTCGTTGTCTCCATCAATCAATACTTTCCTGTGAACTGAAACATCTTCTTCGTTCAAGGAACCTTCCAGCGATGGAGAAGGTGAATCCATGAATCACGTGATGGATGGCCTCAGGTTGCTAAGTAGTCTCGTGCCCATGCAGCTATTAGCGCGGGCCCGGCTAGGCACGACACTATAGCTAGTTGCTAAAACAGTGATCACATGATTGCTATACATGTGCCTGGCATGTGCAGTAGGACCTCGAACTTGATTATTCGAACCCTCGAGTACCAGTGACTGTTCTATTAGTACAATCTATGTGTTATGGTCTGATTCCTCGGATGATTCACCATCTGGTTGGTACAGAGCAATCGTGATCTATTATCATTGTGATGGCTCCTGTGATCTAGTTTATGATAATGATGATAGTGAACAGTCTGTGGATCTTCACACTGTGGAATGGTGCTATCAAGAGTTAATAATATGGGAGGGATTCCGAGAGGGATTCATCAATAGGGAGAGAACCATCATTATTATAAATGAGAAAACACAATAAGTAGAGTTAGCTTACAGTATGTGCGACCTCAGTCTCTTGCGACCGCAATCAGATCGTAGTAAAAGATCTGTGTGGGCACGGCAAGGTAAATACAAGAACAAAACTGACAAACATACATACATACAGAAAACAAAAAAAAAAAGTGATTAGTAGTTACAAATTTAAGGAGACCACTCACTGCAGTTCCTAGCCAAGAAAATTCGTTGTGAGCATGTAATGCAAGTGTTGACTGCTCTATCTAGAGTCTGTCTTATGTTAGATTTGGTGGCAATAGACGGCTGAGTGAAATCAATAAAACTCTTTAAAGCGTGAATACTGCTAGGCAGATAGTGACCTAGCACACTAATTTCTACTGTTTCATAATAGTTAGGAATTTGTAAGCGGTCAAACTCTGAAAGCAGCTGTAAATATTCAGTCTTGTTTTGCTTCCTGGATCTTGCTTTTTGGCTCTAACTTCTGCCTTGCAGTTGCCTTATAAATTATGATCCCTACCTAATTTTTAAATTTTTTATGTTTGATATTAAATATTATTGTGTGATAATCATCTATACTGCTTGTTGTCAAAATTTGCTCCCATATTATTAACTCTTGGTGCTATGCAGGCAGATATCGCAAAGTTTATCGTTCTGATAAACCTAATACCTAACCATCAACCTCTACTAGTGCTGCTGCTACTCTACCTAAGATTTGTTATTCATCAATGCATAGAGCAAAGGGTTTTGCTGATGACTTGACTGTCATCTCCAAAGATGTCAAGTCTCATCAGCAGGCTTTATCGTCACTTGTCCTAAAGGCAATAGACATATGTTTTGAATTTCAACCTCCAAAGTGTATTTCTCTTTACTTTAATGGTCATCATATGGTTTCCTCTACTGTATTTTCAATGGCAGCTGGGAATATCATTAATATCTGTAATGTGGATTGTACTAAGTTTCTGGGTCGCACTATTGGTGTTTCTCCAACTATTGCTCGATCGGTAGCTTCTGCTAACATGAAGCAACAGATTTTACAATTTTTACAATCCGTCTATAAGTGTTCTGTTCGGGGAGAATATAAGATATGGATCTTAAAAAACTTCGTGTCTTCTGTTCTACATTTTCATTTAGCTGTTGAGAGGCTTACTGTGTCTTCTATTCCTTCAGCACAGTCATCAATATTGAAATTCGTGAAAAATTGGTTGAACCTCCCCAGAAATTGCACTCCTGGAACTGTTTTCCACCCGGATGTGTTGGATCTCCCCTTTTTACCACACCTGAAGCAATCAGCTAAGCTTTCATACATTCTGGCTATTGAACGGTCAGTTGATCCACTAATTATGGAGCTGCGACATTCTATTCTAGCTAACAGATCTGATATCTCTTCCACTGTCCTTGACTATTTATCTGCTGCTAAGGCTTCAGTTGCCAACATTCACTCTGTAACTTTCAAGAACCATGCACGCCACAACTTACGTTCTGCTCACGTTGAATATTGGAAATCAAAACTGGAACCATTAACTGTTCAAAATAAATTTTTAGATATTGTAACTCTGGAGCAAGCTTGCCCTCTGTGGAAGAGATTGATGTATGGCTTCCCTGAAAAACAGCTGTCCTTCCTGCTACGTGCTGGTTGTGACACTCTACCAACTCCTATGAACCTGGCCAGATGGAACATCATTACTGATCCTAGATGTGCTCTTTGTCAGGCTCCTCAACCCACAACAAACCATATTTTTACTGGCTGTCCTGCTGCTCTAGATCAAGGCAGGTATACCTGGAGACATGATTCAGTTTTACAAGTCCTTGTTCATGGGCTCCAACAGCATTTACCTGAAATATTCAAACTTTACGCTGACCTTCCAGGTTATCTTGCTAGTTCCAGCCCCCCTAGTACCATCCCAACCAATCTTTCCTCCACCCTCAGCAGGCCTGACTTGGTATTGGTTTCTAATGATTCCACTTGTTTAATTGTTTGAATTGACGGTACCAACTAATACCCAGCAACATCTTCTTGCTGCTAGAGCTAGAAAGGAAGATCGATATAGCTCTTTGCAATATGACCTCCAGCTTTCTGGGTTAACTGTCAACCTTGTTCCCATTGAAATTGGTTGTCTAGGCCACTTTTTGTCAGAAACAATTGCTCAAGTAGCTACTGCTTGTGAAGTGCCAAAGAAAACTGTAAGATCCTTGTTTGAACAGGCAGCTCGCATTGCTGTGTCCTGTTCTTACAGAATTTTTAATTCTAGAGCCTCCCCGGACTAGACCACCGTAGGTAAACTTTAAGTATTACATATATATTTTGGTGTATTGTAATTTAATTTTAGTTAATGTAAGTCTTGCCAGGGCTCCTGTACTGATCCATCAGCACATGGTACCCCTGTGTCTAGGCCCCTGTATGCTTGTAATGTATATTTTGTCTTATTCATTAAGACGTTTATTCTCTTTCTCTCCAGTGACTGTTAGAGTATTTTTATCAGCGGGTTTGTTATTATTATTTTAAAAAGGTACATTAAGGCTTACAGCCTATCTTACCAGTAGATATTACTTAGAACTTAACAATGCATAAATAATTATGAGAATTTAGTCTATCAAAAATTTTCACTTGTAGGCGTAGCTGCTTTGACCACCCCACTGATAAATTAATCCAGGAATTAATCACTCGTCTATTATAAATGAATTCTTCCTAATAACTGATCTTGACTCTGACTTCAATAGTTTCAAATTGTGACCTCTAGTTCCAAAAGGGATAGCTATTAGTTGAAAGAATAACAAGTTACATCATACTGTGTCTTCGATAACTCATGTAATGATGACAACTTCAAAGCCTAGTGTTTCCTGGTACTCCAAGCTTCTAATACTAGACACTATTATTATTCTGGTTGCTTTTCATTGAATGTTTTCTATATTGTATACCAGTGTTTATTCTAGGACTGTTAGGGGGGGGAGCTTTCTCCCCCTAAAATCTCAGACTCACCCCCTAAAATTGTGAGCAACTACTACACTACACTTGGCTTTTATCAAAAATGCTCTCAGATTCAATCTCAGCATAGTTAATACGTAAAATTTTCCCAGGTTAAAATTGTGAATGCAACCTTTACTCAGATTCAGTATCAGATCAATTAATTTTTAAAATCCTCCTAATATACAGCTAAAAAAATCCATGCATGTATATAGTTACGGCCATTCAATATCTGAGAACCCAAGTTTACCCAGTATAATTATAGAAAAAATAGCTTGCTTAACTCTCAAATTTAAATTCAATCTCAGAAAGCGTAATTTGTAAAAAATTCTACTTTCAAATTGGCATGCACAGCCAGCACAAATACCCCCAGATTTAATCTCAGAAAGCCTGATGTTTAAAAACTTTCTTGCTTTGCTGTAACCATGCATAAAATATTTAATTTCAAGTTTGAATTATTTCTTGGAAGACATCCAACTATGAAGATCTTGTAAGTTGCTAGTGTTTTGTGGTATCATATGTACAATGATGGTCAATACTGATCATGATCTCACATAAATTGTAGATTCAACACTTGATATGCAGTGCATAATTATATTATTAATAGAATATGTACAGTATACATGAGGTCCACATGGTTGTCCTAGCATTATGTGATCACTACTACACTCATGTTCAAGCTCTATCAACCATAGGATCTGGCTTCACCCAATCACAAAAATCAACACTCATGAGACAGTCATGTTAACTATTTTATATAGCTATGTAGTTGTGAACTTGGACAACTATATAATAGACTTTCACCTGGTCACCCCCTAAATTCCTGATTCCCCCCCCCCCCCCCCCCCCAAAGGAGAAATCCTAGAATAAACACTGATATACAGTCTGTAAAGACTGTAATAAACCTGCATAATCAAGTTACCATATATACGTACTCTACACAAGGACAAACCATTGTTTTATAGAGCTAAGTAAAAGCATATCAGTGGATAAAGTTGGTATATAAAACAGCTCTTTATTATAAACCAAGTAATCTGTTTGCTAATTATTCACCACTGCAGCAGGGTGAGAGTGAAATTTTATATCCTTATCAACTATGACTGCAAGGTCCTTTCCCTCAGACACTTCCCCCAGAACATTGCCTGCCATTGTATAGGAATGTTAAGGGTTAGTTAGTCTTCCAAAATTAATATTGAATGATATATCCTTGTGGTTCTATTAAGCGGTATATAGCTAGTATTGTATGTTCTATTAGAGTATTTGAACAAACCTCTATCATTATAAATGAATAGACTTCATTAAATTATCTGGACTAATCACTCATCCGAACACTTTTGATTGAAGTGGCACACAGCTAGCAGGTGCTCAGATAATGGAGGTCCCACTGTACCTATAGTGTATGTACGTTGTGGTTACATCAGGTGTTTTGCATCAATTCTAGCTAAGTAGAATAATACCAGCTGAATGAAGTTGTGAATTAGCTCATCTATATAATTATGTAATGCTTCTTGAGCGAGATAATCAACAATATTAATTTTGAATTCAGCAAAGTTAAATGTTGGCCATAATTTATAGCTGTGCATACAAAAGGAAGTGTGAAAAAAAAGAAGATATAATAGGGTGCCAACCAGTCATAATACTGTCTTGTATGGGTATAGGGTTTGGCAAGGGGGTGCACCAGGTATATGGAGCAGGGGGTCTGGTCCCCCATGCTATATCATGTTTCAGGACTGAAAATGATGTAGAGTGGTTTATGCACTCCAGCCTATTATACTGGTCAGCCTATTATACTGGTATATTCGACGCAGGCCTATTAATAGTGTTGTATGTGTTTTATTAGAGTATCTCGATCTAGTATTTGTTTGGGGGGAGGGGTATGTGCCCCTCCTTGGATCTACCAGGGTCCATATTAATAGTGATGAAGTAACTTTCACTGCTACATGTACACATGACAAGGCTACATGCAGTGCACGTGTATCTTAACCATCTACATGTCTATACTATTGTTTGGTACTTCCTTGAGTACCATGTTGTGAGAATACCTGCCATGCATTCTAACACTGCTTAATTGAATCAGTGTACGCAGTCCACTGGATGTATAGCACACCAGTATACGTAGCTATAGTCCAAGTCATTGTACACTGTAAATTTGGAAATATGCAATGTCATAAAATTAATTACAGTGTATTAGCGAACTGCAATATCTACGTATACAGTCTCACTGTCAGCAGTTTTTGTCACTTACAATCTTGTATGAAATTTGGAAAGAGCATATAGGATCACACTATCCTTTTGTCACTCCTTTTTTTACATCATAATAATATTATGGCATTGTTCATGAAATACCCACCTCTGTACCACATGTAAGTATTGACCTAATTTAGTATAAATTCATAGATGCATGTTGTTGCCTTGCAATTGTAGCTATGTATGTACGTCCAGTACATGCAATAGAAAAGGCTACAAGACACTTTATCCGGTCAACACTCTAACAGAACAGTCAACAATACCTTGTATCAGTAAGTGAATATGGTGGCCAACCAGAAATAATATCATTGTTCTAAGGATATACTTGGTGATACCCTTCAGGCCATAAGGTGTATACTAACTTGAAAATTGGTCACATTGTACCCCTAACACACCACTAATGCTTGATATACAGCTGTAGCTAAGTGATCGGTTAAAAACATGAGAAGGTATTATAACACAGTCAAATTTCAGCTAAAAATTATCCTGGAAATATGGACACATATATGGACACATTATTTATAGTCACACGGCTCTCCATTGCATATAGCATGACAGACTTAGGTTTGGTTCGTCAGAACTTAATAATGCACAAAAATTAATACAAACCTCTATAGAGCACACGATGTATGTACTGTTCTGTAATATGGATAAACTGTCACACCTAGCCTACTGTACAAATCTTAGAGAAAACACTATATGTACATAATAATACAAGATGATGCAAGATTGCTGTGATTCAAAAAACGGAATAGTGTTCCTAAATTTTGAAGTTGTCATAGGTATCAAACGACTGAAGATAACGCAAAACTGTGCTGTAAATGAACTGATACTGATCCTACGTATAAAGTAAATAACCAATTAATACTTGGTGTTAGCAATAACAACCTACCAAATCCTCCACAATACCAGGCCTTTTAATTCGCAGCAGTTTTACTGTTTGCACTACATCAACCACTTGTTCCACTTTAAATCGATCCAGTATGGTGAACAGGATGCAGAAAGTACCAGTACGGCCAAGAACATTGCTAAAAATGATGACAAATAATGGCAGTAAAGATATTATTAAATAATACTACTCTTGTTATTTACTCTAGTCCCAAATGCCATTGTGGACAAAAATCCAATTTTAAGTTCTATATATCAATATTTAAGTATAATGTTATTGTGTGTCAGCACACTGCACTATGTCCATTTCACCACTCCTGCATTCCTTCATCCTTCTTCACTGTCTTCATTTTTGTTTTATTTCAGTTCGCATGTCTTATTTTCACTTCACTCCACTAAACTACTGTACTGCATTTCAGTTCACATGTCCTATTTTCACTTCACTTCACTACACTAAACTACTGTACTACATTTCAGTCCTATTTTCACTTCACTACACTAAACTACTGTACTACATTTCAGTCCTATTTTCACTTCACTACACTAAACTACTGTACTACATTTCAGTCTTATTTTCACTTCACTACACTAAACTACTATACTACATTTCAGTCCTATTTTCACTTCACTACACTAAACTACTGTACTACATTTCAGTTCACATGTCCTATTTTCACTTCACTCCACTAAACTACAGTACTACATTTCAGTTCACATGTCCTATTTTCACTTCACTACGCTAAACTACTGTACTACATCTCAGTCCTATTTTCACTTCACTACACTAAACTACTGTACTACATTTCAGTCCTATTTTCACTTCACTTCACTACACTAAACTACTGTACTACATTTCAGTCCTATTTTCACTTCACTACACTAAACTACTGTACTACATTTCAGTTCACATGTCCTATTTTCACTTCACTACACTAAACTACTGTACTACATTTCAGTTCACATGTCCTATTTTCACTTCACTACACTAAACTACTGTACTACATTTCAGTCCTATTTTCACTTCACTTCACTATGCTAAACTACTGTACTACATTTCAGTTCACATGTCCTATTTTCACTTCACTACACTAAACTACTGTACTACATTTCAGTCCTATTTTCACTTCACTTCACTATGCTAAACTACTGTACTACATTTCAGTTCACATGTCCTATTTTCACTTCACTACACTAAACTACTGTACTGCATTTCAGTCCTAGTTTCACTTCACTAAACTACTGTACTGCATTTCAGTCCTATTTTCACTTCACTACACTAAACTACTGTACTACATTTCAGTTCACATGTCCTATTTTCACTTCACTACACTAAACTACTGTACTACATTTCAGTTTGCATGTCCTATTTTCACTTCACTACACTAAACTACTGTACTACATTTCAGTCCTATTTTCACTTCACTTCACTACACTAAACTACTGTACTGCAATTAAGTTCGCATGTCCTATTTTCACTTCACTCAGTTCACTAAACTACTGTATTACATTTCAGTCCTATTTTCACTTCACTACACTAAACTACTGTATTACATTTCAGTCCTATTTTCACTTCACTACACTAAACTACTGTACTGCATTTCAGTTTGCATGTCCTATTTTCACTTCACTACACTAAACTACTGTACTACATTTCAGTTCACATGTCCTATTTTCACTTCACTCTAATGGAATTTCTTGACATTTTTACAGTTCTATTTTTACTTAACTTTGTTACACTTGTCCTGTGTATGTGATATACATCAATTTGTGACTGCGTCTGTGAAAATAGGGCATGTGGCATGGGCACATAAACATACTTTCATGACTTGTCAACATTCTTTGGCCTTGAAATATTCATCACTGATTAGTATAGGTAATCACACACATTTGAGTGCAATTAGGGAATAATTGTACGAGTAACTGTCAAAATTGCACGAGGCGAAGCCGAGTGCAATTTTGGCTGTTACGAGTACAATTATTCCATAATTGCACGAAAATGCGTGTGATTGCCTACTAATCACATAGTGACCACCTTTCGTGGTTTGTAGTACACATCTATCCAGTTCTATGTGGCCATTAACTTCTACCAGGTGATTGCATCATCCTTCTTTGTATTACATCATTTGTTGTTGCACTTAAAAGGCTTCACGTGTCAGCAATTCTGATTGGCTACTCAAAATGTCTACATATGTTGCACTTAAAAGGCTTCTATTGTCAGCTCATTTGATTGGCTATTCATCATATCACTTTCTTGTTGCACTTAAAAGGCTTCTGTTATTCTGCTATTCTATTGGCTACTTTACAGTGCAATTACAGAAACAAGGCCATGCGATTTGGGATTAATTGCACTCCTACTATTGAGACTAAATGTATGGCAAATTAAATCACTATGTGATTAAGAGTTTAACTGGCTTTACAGTGAAGATTGGAGATAATATCCCAGTATTGAGATATGAACCAGTAAATGATAGAGTGTAAGTGGAGTTGGTGCCCACATTCCCAGTCACATTTAATGTGTATACAGGGTTAATTTACACTACGCTTTAAGTGTTATTTAGACTAGTGTGTATTATTATAATGTTGGAAAACTGTTTGATAGTTACAGCAAGAGTTCTCTTACTACTATATTGGTTACAGTGTATACAGTCACCCATTTTGACTAAAATTACTGATCAGCTAGCTGCTGGTCATACTTCACTAATGCAGCACAGGCACCACAACAAACATGCAAGTGTAATTAACTTATTGATTATTGTAATACCTGAAACTTATCTCCATAGTGATGAACACACATCAAATTATGTAAGAATTAATTTATCAGTGATTGTATAGCAGCATCTACATATAGACATATGTGTGTGGCTATATCATGTAACAGTAATCACAAAAATTTTATCTCAGGTTAATCAATAGCGTGCTTTAATTCAGGCATCTGTGAATCTGTCATATCTAATTCCAAATATCATCGCAGATTTAAAGATATCATATTCATTATGCTTTGTTGGCAAAGTAAGCGTCAATCCACATGTAGACGTTTCTGGGTACAGGATATCTTGCAAATAATATAGCCTAGCCTTTTTTGAAAAGCCCAAAGGTGGTATTGCCTCTGCACCACTGAAGAATATTAGTACTTCCTCGAGTGTCAAATTTTCCTCATTTAGTCCTATGTACAGAGTAATATACATATAGTGCCAAATTAAATATGCAATAGCATAATACCTACCCTGTACTTCATCTAAGAGTCTTGAAAAGTATCTATATGCTGTAGCATTGCGGCTCTCTCCAAAGGAAACAGGCTCAAATAGATTTCTTACACGTTCTGTAATTACATTAGTATGTGTATACAAGCATACAGTAGTAAAATCAAGGCACATGGTAGTGTGTTGTTTAGCTAAGAAAACTGACACATTACTTTGTGCAGAAACAAATTAATAACACATTCAATTTTCACACATGCATAGTTCCATAGTTCCTTCTCCAAAACACATCATTTTTGTATTGTAATTGTCTGCCAGGGATGAGGGGTATGTAGGTAACGACTTGAAACATAAAATTATTTCTGAAAGATGAAATATGGCCTAAATTTTTTGAAAGATGAAAGTCGACAATCAACAAATGTAATGGAAGATGGAAGATTATGAAATTTTACAGAAATGGAAATTCACAAATAATTTTGGTTTAGATTAAGGAATTTTACGGATTGAATGGCTTGATACTTGAAGTATGTGCCCTCATCTTTCAAAATTTGAACGTTTGTTGACAATTTCAGTTTATTACCTACCCTTTGGCCAGGTAGGGTAGACACAGCAGCTTTGATTAAATTTTCACCAGACATTACCGTGATTAAAACTCAAGGCAATAACTTGAAAAGTTGTATCTAAGCTGATCATTGTACGTAGCAGAAGCTAATCATTGTAGTAATGTCTTTTTTGATGGCTTAAAAATGGAAATGGAGTTGTAAAGCAAGTCTAAAATTGTGCGATTCAGATTCAAAAAGCACCAAGTTTTAAAAAACCTTAAAAATCACCAAGTTAAATGACTGCAAAAAATCAAGTGGGTTCAGCCTTAAAAAGCTAGGGTGAAAAAATCCTGAAATAAAAGGTGAAGACCAAGAAATGAACTTTGTAATATTATTAGCATTACAATTATTACTGGATGCCACTTTTGATTTCACAGCTTCTTTCACTTAAGTTTGAAAGCTGCACCCTTTCACAACCTGTGTGCATTACATCCATACCAGCAGTTAAGGGCTCTTTGTTCATGGTAGTAAAGAAGCTTGCGAGTCCATGACGATTTGTCACCATATCCTTGCAAACTCCCATGACATTTAATCCATCCTTGAGTTGCTCCCATTCAGCCATATATCTAAATATTGTCAAGTGGAGGAAGACAGCTTTGATGATATTCTTTTTGTCCTCGAGTGAACAATTTACTAGAGGTTTCATGTAGCCTGATTCACAAACAAGGTTTCTATTATCTGGAATCTGAAGTAAAGAAATCATTTTCTCTTGATCTGCAAGTTCCAGTTGCAATTCAAAAATTGTACCATACTATGACATAAGTCCTTGGTTATAGAGAGAACAAAGACATCAGATATAGGGTACCATACATTTATTGCTACATCATAAATTACATTCCTTATGCACAATATGTACTAGTAATAGCATGGGTAGCAGTGAAATTTGGGATAAATACCACAAGTGTTGTATTGGAAATGGGGATAAAGTTCACGAGGCGAAGCCGAGTGAAATTTACCATTTCCACTACAACACTCGTGGTATTTATCTCAAATTTCACTGCTATACCCCAGTTAATACCATACTCGCTGCATATACGCAATTTGTAACTATGTACTAAACACACGTCAACACTAATTGGCGCTACATTGTTAACATAAATTCTAGCCAATGAAATTGCAATTACAACTTCTTCACTGCTACCAGTGAAATACGGGATAAACTTCACTGCTACTATTGGGGCTTTTGTATGGGCATTGAAACAGGTATGGTATTATATACTGAATTAAACATGAATTGTATCTATTGTAATTATATGGAGGGGTGGATCTAGAATTTTGTTAAGGGGAGGGCACACTGGAAGAAGTTGACTCCACAGTGTACATGTGTAAAGCACACTCAACGAAGTGTAAAGCACAAGCTTTCTAGGGGTCTGGGGGCATGTCCCCCCAGGGAAATTTTGAGAAATTAGCATTGAATTTAGTGGCAATTTTGGCTGAAATTTGCAAATTTAATTTAACACTGTAAGCATAGCAACATAGCTACTTAAGTAGTGCAAGGCCTATTGATGACAGGTGATCGCTCTGAAGAAATTTTTGAGCTTCTGATATTGTTTTTGTATGGTGGAATTTATGCTAAAAGGTTTCATTGGAAGCTTAAGTGGCTAGATATACACTACTGAGCTGGAAAACACAGTTAGAAGCTAGTAGTATATAGCTTCTAGGCTGCATTATACTAAAGCATATACGGCATTAGGGCTGAGCAATAGTATCGATAGTTTGATATATCGCGATAGTAAATGACTATCGTTATCGCGATAGTAGGGATATCACTATCGTGATAGTTATGATAAGCTCAGATATGCATTAAAATGGTATTAACAACCCTTCTATACTGTTTTACAGTAGGTATTACCAGCTTTCTTACAAAGGAGTGGCCTGTAATAGCTTTATCAAAAGTCCATATTCATCGGCCGCCCACGTAGTTAATTAACAAATGTCCTGTGCATGCAAAATAACTTTCTATATGACTGCAAATCATAGCTGTACAACTGAGACTTTGTTAAGAGCAAAGTGTTTCATAAACTATCGGGATAGTATTCACTATCGCGATATTTAATGAGTAACTATCGTGATAGTAAAATTTTTACTATCGCTCAGCACTATACGGCATTGCGAGAATATAGACATTGCTGGCATGTGAAGTGCAGGTACATAATCTTTCAACTTTAAAGAATCTTTGTATACAGTCAGGGTGTAATTGGAGTCAGCAGCTCTGTTCAGAATAGGTCTAAATTGATAAACAGTGTTTGACTGTTTTATTAGGATACTAGCATATGTACCTGCCTACGTGCAGGACCATTTCACATTTTCACATTAGCAAGCCTAATAATGTGAACATGGGGTTAACTAAACAGCAGAATTGCATGTAGGCTAAACCAATAATTATCAAGACATGTGCAAATTATGTGGTGCTATCCTACTGTAATAACATACGTGGTCAATAGTATACTGCAAGCAACTGAAGGATTGAGCAAAATTAACTTAATACACAGGTACACACTTTCTGGCTATAATTTAGGCATTAACATCACAAAGAATTGGAGTTACAAAGAGAAGGCACTTACTGTGCATGGGACAAACAAATAGACTAACCAATTGGCCTGCCCATGCCTGTATATTCATGGTACCTACCCTATATGTACATTCTCACATTAATCACAATAACATGAATCAGTGCTTTAGGAATGAAGCATGTCCTAAACTGAGTAGCATGCATGGTGATATCATCATGAACTTATTTTCGCCATCATTCAAGCCTAACAGTTAAAGTGATGTGAACATGGAGTTAACTAAACAGCAGAATTGCATGTAAGCTAAACTAATAATTGTGCAAATTATGTGGTGCTATCCTATCATGCAGGCGCTGTAATAATGTGGTCAACAGTGTTTAAAGCACTTGTAGCTATGCTGCAAGAAACTGAAGGTTTGAGCAAAATTAACTTAATACACAGGTACACACTTCCTCACATCACAAAGAATTTTAGTTACAAAGAGAAGGAACTCGAACATACACCCAATTGGCCTGCCCATGCCTATCAAATGTGCTACCATATACTTTTCCAAAGGTCCATATGCAGTGTAGCAATACCTGGATGCTATGAACCTATATGTGAAAAAAAAGTGAGTTAGAAAAAGTATGCACCAAAAAGATGATATAAAACGAAAAGAAAAAAGTTTTGTCACTGGTGGGATTTGAACCCACACCCTACACAGCAGTAACCGCAACAACTTCAGGGAGGTGCTTTACCAGCTAAGTTATTTATCATGTGGTTAGAAATGGAATGCAGCTGAAGTTTCCTCTACAACATGGCCTTCAATGTGCTGTAGTGGACGAAGGAATGCATGTAGAAGCTTGTAATAAACTTTGCAACGTAGCCAGATGGTGAGCATTTCATTTTGCATGTGAATCATCTTGATACGTGCACAGATTGCTGAGTAATGGTCATCAATAGCTGACATATGAAAAAGTGTGTCACAAAAAAGTGGTACTGAGAAGAAAAAGAAAGTTGTCATGGGCTGGAATCGAACTTTGGACCTTTGAATTAACAGTTCTATGTGCTAATGCTTTGGCTGTTTGTTCATGGCTTTCACAGGAATGTAGCTCAAGTTTCCTCTACACCAACGACTTCAACGCTTTCTAGAGAATGGACAGAACCATGTAGTGATCTGTAACAACAAACTTGGAGTTGCCAGATAATGAACTCTTAATTTCGTGAAAGACCCGTTTTGATATAAGCTTTGGTTGTTGAGTTAGCAGCATAACAAAACAGATGGACAGATAAACAGACAGCTTTTCAGCTTTATATATATATATCTAGATATGCATGACTGTTCTATTAGAGTATCTCAATTTCTGCCCCTAATTAATCCACCCTGTTTCCTATGTTATCCTTGTACTTAGTGTGCTATGTCTACATGAGTTGTAATTTGTTATGCACAGACTGTGCAGATATACATGATTCACAGTCACAAATAGCACCAAAAACATTTAACTATGTGCAAGTTATCTATGAAAATATCTGAATGAGGGGCACTGTCCAGATCCGCCCCTGATACATATATATATACATATGTGTGTGGAAGTTAAGCGATCATTAAGAGTACACAATAGAGCTAGACATACCCGACTATACATTATCTAATAAGCTAAAAGTATTCTTAAGGAAAAGAAGACACTTGTCAAAAATAACACTTAAACACGGTGTCAGGAATAGAAAGGTTCACTTCAAATTAATTTACTTACTTCCTCCAAAAAGTTCCTAGCATTTGTCAATGGTATATCTGCAATTGTGAGCTCCAAATCATTTGTGCTGTCACCACATAAATAGTTGTAAGCAGTCCAGCTGAAGAAAGGAAATCCACTCCCTTGTTGAGCAATAGACATTCCCATTAGTTGACCAAGCTTAAAAAACTTCTTGCTCTGGAATGGTATATAAATAACATTTAAGCTTGTTTGTTAAACACATAATCAACACAGTAGCTATCTGCCATAAATATTTACATTCATAAAATAAAAAATTAAACATGTAACCGTTACAACACAGTTACCAGGGATATGTATGTGAATTGAAATAATGAAAATAAGTGAGGAGTGTATCTAGAATTTTTTCAAAAGCAGTTTCAGGTTGAAATTTCTGAGAATCCCACTATCTAACTGGGGATCAACTGAAAAAAAAACAACTTTCCAATACAATGCATGCAAAAAGCAGCCTTCCAGGGTTTGGATGTGTTTCAAAAACCTTTCAAACCTTTCTCTAATGTTGTAAAGACTGACCAAGAAGTAGAAAACACAAGCAGTGGTGGATACAGGGGGGTTGCAATGGTTTCAGCTGAAACCCCCTCTGAAAATAGTGTGCACCCTAAATTTATTGACAAGTCATCGTGTGGGTGATAAAATCGCCACAAGTTATATATAGTGTTATAGAAGCACTCTCAACTGGCGAAAACTTCAAAATCACAATCACGGAATTCTGCAGCAGGTCGTGACCTTTTTTTCTTCATATTTTTTTGGTCTTCGATTTACAGCTAGGCTGAAGTTGAGTGGAATCTGAAACCCCCCTCTAAAAATTTCTAGATCCACCACTTACAAGGGAAGTGGTTTTAGGTATTTTAAAATTCTTATTAAATAGTCCCAATTCTCCATCTTCTTTACAAAGTATTATGCGATTGCTCTATTAGAGCGAGCTATCTTGATCTATTAAGTATAGATTTATGCTTGCTTGAAACTATACAGAAGAAAATGCATGTGAATAATAGGTGAAGAAAAAAATAATTGCCAAAAAGAATAATAAGTAATTTGAAAAGCACAATGTACTCAAACCTAACAGAATGCTATTTGAAGCAGTGCACGGGACTAAAAGGCATCAAGATGTGTTAGACTAAACATTGAACATAAATGCTGCTCACTGACGTCCAGATTATAAAAGAAAAATATTTCTTAGTTCTTCATCTACGCTGTTGCAGTCATTTGTCAGCCAGCAATCATCGTAATAAGCTACCAGGAATAGTGCATCCCTCCTAATTGGTGCGTGATAGAAACTAGGACTGTAAGAGCAGCCCTGAGGCTGGCTTTGGGATATGAATTTGTGGCTATAAATACATAAAGGCATAATGCTACAAAAAAAGTACATGCATAATCAATCAATTTCAACACAGTTACTTTTTCCAGAATCACATCTTCGATCCCTATTAAATTTACAATTTTTGACCCCATAGTTTGAGTTTTTTCATGTCCATGTTAATTGACAAAACAATTTGTAGCTGGTGTGTATCTGCATGTACATATGTAATACCAATGGCTAGATATCATTTAATTTGTATATGGTTACGGGCATTAAAAGTTTTGCTATGATTATATTGGTAAGCATAGGAAAATACTTCAATAGACACAGCATATTTGATCTTCCTATGCAACATGTAGCATATGCTATACAACTGCTGCTTACCTGCAATCCAAGAATATCGTGCTCCAAAGTCAGCTGATAGTTTGAGCCAATACAAACCTGAGTTTGCACATCCATTGCAAGCAATCGCCAAAATTCCCTTTTTGGTCCACCCTGATTAATTCCTTCTTCGCTAATAAATTTTACATGTAGATTTAATAAATATTTTTTTGACTTTAGTGTTTAAACATTATGAAAGTTATTTGTGTGGGATACAAGTAAAAAGATTAGTCATACAGTACTAAATACATAGCCTACTAGCTATTATGTAACATAGTAGGGGTACATAATAGAGATTGCCCATGATTTTTGCCAAAATCCTATAGATCACAACTAAACACCGCTTTAGAAATCACCCATAGCCACAACAGAAGTAAATTTGAAAGTAGTAGCATAGGTCCACTGGTTAGTATGGAGTCACAAGGAACTACAAAAAAATAAAATCTTGAAATATGGCCACTATAATATACATCTTATTATTTTTTCCACTGATCTACAGAAAAATCTGGTCACTTTTTATGAGAAGTATGCAATGAAGCATTCCTTCCTATGTCTGCAGGGGCGGATCTAGGGGGTGGGCTTTGGGGGCTGAAGCCCCCCCCCCCTTCACTTTTAGGCTTTACTTGATCAACATGTTGAGGATTATAATGAAATTTTTGTCTTAGCATAATTATATGATCACTAATAATACAAATACTCATAAACCCACCTTATAAACATCTTTCCAAAGCATTATTAGTGGATTTATGCTAAAGGTTATGCAACAATGACCCGGATCAGTATTGGAGGTGTACAAGATTGAGATACTCTAATAGAACAGTCACCTAACTACTCTAATAGAACATTCAGTGTAAGCACAAAAGTTGGTTCTGTTATGGAATTTTTCCAACTCTGCCTGCACCTATACATACAATGAAGTGCATTGGTCTGTTTAAAAGGCTTGTTCATCTACTTTTGTAGTTATTACCGGTACCGGTATACTTAATTCAGGTACACAATTTCCATTGAAAATGCTATCAGATTCAATCTCGTATCATTCAAATTTCAAAATTTTTCCAGTTTCAACATTATTAATCTATCCATAGATAATAATATACCTTACTATGATCTATCATGCATGCAATTGTTAGATGGTGCATCATGTGCTTGGTTGTCTGAACCTACTCAAACCTTTCCATTAGCAAATGCTGCAGAGAGCCATATATATCTAAAGACAGTATATAAAATATCTACTGGCAGAAATATGCATTTTATGTGGAAATGTCTCCAAATTGCAGTATTTTAGCATCTATTTTCAAAAATTTCTTCGGGGGCATGCCCCCAAACCCCCCTAGTTCCAGCAGGCTTGAAGCACACCTCCACCTAAGAGATTAGTACCTTGAGTTAGCCCCCCCCCCCCTTTTATAAATCCTAGATCCGCCCCTGGTCTGTCCCCACATCTGTAATCTATTTTTATATGCAAGTGCGAATGCTAACATGAATGCTGATAGTCTAAATTGTGATGAAGGAGTGCTGTAATAGGAATACACCACATTAAGCTATATCATTTTTGTTGCATTGATTGATATTCCCTACAATTGGTATTGTTGAAAGTGAAGGGATCTATATTATACAGTAACAGTAAGGAATCCCAGTACTTTTCCTGCTATTAGTCATATGGAGCTATATAAATAGATACTGTGTTAGCTACATGACATAGTTAATGTAAAACTTACAATGTCTTATATGGACTGAATTCACTCCTTTTCACTTCTTCTAGAGTGTCCGATAGTACGTGACTTCTCCTAATTCTTAAGACAAACGTTTCTTCACTTGTTCACTGGAGGGTCTTTGGATGTATTCAGCCATTAAATTATTTCTATAATATAATAGTCATTTGATTACATACATTTAAATAAAGCACTACTGTGCAAACCCTAATTAATACTCAATGTAAGCATCCCATTACTCAATGTAAGCATAATATAAAGTTTAATTAGCTATAGGAGCAATATACAAAAAGGCTACTGAATTAACAATGAAGATGCTAGCCAAAGTAATGACCAGGATGATAACAATGACTACATTATTGGACTACAGAGTATGATGAACAGGACATAGCTAAAGTGGCTACATGCTGTTAATCATTGCACTTAGTTTATACTGATTTAATATAGAGTGCAGTTTTGATCCGTGAAGTATCATTACTGGGCCAAAAATACTGGCCAGTCAGTCTGAGGGATCCACAGCTACCCTGAATTGCTGTAGTTTGTTGACAAGTTGAAATAGACTTTTTGGAAATCTTGAAATTCTACTTATAATCCAGTAAAAATTTCAAAATCTCGTGGATGGTTTGTCAATCTCTCATCTGCATCAGCAGCGTATCACTTACATTAATATGATAGAAAAGAATTTAATGCTATCACTTTTACATTGAGACTTCATGAAGAACAAGAAGGGCGAACAGCAAAAATCATCATAACTTTGGAATAAACTATTTGCGGAACAATCTACACATTTAATTTGTAAAACTGACCAAGAGAAACATGATGGCACCATAGTTCTAACATACAGATGATGTACGGAGCAGTTAAAGCAAAAACAAATTTGCATCAGACAACTACTGTAACCCTCAGCACCCCGAGGGTTAACAACTACTTGGGTTAAGGGTGCTCTGTACAGTTCGTACAAGGCTTCCCAAGACATAGTCTGTTTTGCACTAAAAGAAATATTATGGTCACTTAATTAGTCTGTGACATGTTGACACATTTTAGTACCCATAAATTAGGTATCCCATAGCAACAAGCGCACGCATCTTGCTATTCTACACCCTCTCACTTAAATTAGAACTACTCCATCATGTTTAATCCAATGGACATGAAATTTTCACACAAGCTACTTTAGTAATTTTTCCAAAGAAGAGTGTTTGCCATTTTTAAATAGCAAGTTCAGCTGATGAATAACATGGAAGTAAAGAAAAGGATTTCTGGGAGTGTCAACCCGAAAGATAAATATGTGATGAATGAGAAGCTAAAAGACAAAAATAAAAATGCACAATGGTTTGTGCTGTTTAGCATAGTGTATCATAAAAGTATCAAGACTCTTGTGTGTAAACTGTAGGACTAGTTCTAGTATAAAGGGAAAAACTGTAACTCATGTTCTAAAGCAAATTTAGCAGTTGGGTTTGGACTAAACTGTGTACTAGTGTTAGCTTATATCCAGTAAAAAAGTACAGAACATTTGTTAAAACCATTTGTAAGTTATAGAACAAATTAAATTTCATGGGAAGCCATATAAGCGGACTGTACAGAGCACCCTTAACAATCATATTACTTGACTGACTAAATAATTTGTTTTCTTGTAGAATGTTTGGAGAATCAGTGCAAATTCTTCTAAAACAATTTTTACAAGATAAATTTGTTCAATGTGATTATGGTCATGGTCCTATTCATTAAATGTCTAGACTATTGTCTACATTCTCAATGAAAACCCCTGAATTCACAATCACACTCTGCAATATTTCCAAATATATAAAATTTTCATGAATTAACAAATCCATTAATAAATGAACTTTTATCATGACTGTTCAATTAGAGCATCTTGTAAGAGTCACAACTGTAAATCCTTCCCGCATGACATGAGAGTTTATATTACCACATGCTGTACTACATGTTGCTGTCTCAATTTTTTCAGGAATTTCCCAAATTTTTCATGTATAGTTCTTTTCAGTACTCCCATTATGCTTGTATTATGCTCCAAGGTTAACAACATTTGTTACAGTGATCTTATACAATGAATACGCTATTTGAGTATTTCACTAAAAGTGACTGTTCTATTAGAATATCAATCTATTAATCAAGGAATTAAGCTCCATGCTTTGTAATGTTCATGCTGGCATAGCACTCTAGCCTTATTTTGCTGGCACATTTGATGCAGGCCTTGGTCTTGATAAATCTTCATACTGGTAACAAAGCATCATGGCTTCAGCAAGGCAGGGAGGGGGTTTCCAAGATCTTCAAAAAGCCCCCCTTTTAATGAATTCCTTACCAAAGAAAGGGTTCATTCCATGATGTGTGCACTGTTCTGAGGTGGGCAAAAAGGCATGCACATATGCCCCAGGCCAAATAAATATTGAACAATGAAGAAATTAAGTCCACATAGCCTTATCAATAGAAGAGTTATATGCTTGGCTGGAAGCAACAATACGTCATTCACTTAGCTTATTAATATAGTTCAATTTTTTTGACAAGAGACTAGTAGTTCAATGACTAAGCATTATTTGTGACTGGATTTAACAAAACCCGGCTTCAGCGCAGAGTTACATTTATAGATATGGCGATTTTAAGCAATCATCATATGTGACCCAATTTTAGAAAACCGTCGATATCCGCACAATTTTCAAAATGCATTTTATTTGTTCTTTGTTTTCTACAGGGACAGAGGAATGGACTAGCCAAGTTTCAGCTTCCTAAGTAAAGCAGCGTTGGAAATACAGCACTAGACAGCCGGACGAGCAAATAATTTGATATGTACAGAAACTATCGAGAAAACAATCTACAGGCGCTTACATAAACCATCATAACTTACTAATACAACGACGTACGGAATTGATTCTTGGCTCATTGTGCTCGCCATGAATTTGTGCATCCACCATGGTTTAGTTGTTTCCCCAGGCATGCTTTTTTGTTCTAGAAGAAAGGCAAATTCACTGAAAAACGATCGTCAGTAAATTCTTTTGTCACCGCACCGTAAACAAACATCTGTAACGTTTGAATCTTTTCGTGTGTGGAGATGAAACAAAGATTTTTGTACTCCCTATGGACAGGCGAACACGATGATGCCCAGGATGTATCCATTGGTGGCTTAATTCGCCCACCAGCAAGGCAATAAAAACTTGCATAATTTTTTTTCTGGAGCTTGCATTTTTTACCCATAGTTTTTAAATGCGTTTTATTACAAAAGTACTGTTGTGCGTATATCGACGGTTTTCCAAAATTCGGTCACATATTGTAACTTCCTACTGGACAAATGAAAGTTACAGCAAGTGTTTATCTGTTTATTAGCTATCATTGAGGTCCAATCAGGGGTCTTTGTAGACCTTTCTTGCTTTCATATCTCTCCCAATTGAAGATGAAAGGTTACATTAATTTTATTTCTTAATTTAACCTTAGTAGCACATTCCTTACTATTACACTGAAACTCTCTAATCTGACACCTCCATAATCCAGAATACCTCTATAATCTGACATTGATTTATTTACCAAAATTACTTTTTCTATGTAATACTATATACCTTGATAAACTGACATCCTCACTAATCTGACACAATTTTCTTATCCCAATGAGCATTGAATTATAGAAGTTTCACTGTACATAACATGTTGACGTTTCGTCAAAGGCTTAACCCAGCAAAAATTCAGAGCTAAAATACTCCCGTGTGCAAGCCTTGTATCCTTTCCAATGCATTTAGCTATTTTCACTTGCAAAATGTCTACTGACTACCGTATGACACAAAATTTTGGTGAATTTGGCAAATTCTTGTTCAATTATTAGCTAACTAAATAGACAGAATGCAATATTACAGAAGGATTGGCCAATATATTATCCTCCTAATTCCCATCTCATGTAAAATCACCAAAATTTAGTCCCAACTAAATTTTGTATCGTACCGTATATGACTGCAAATTTTCTAGTATATAATTTCATCAAGACAACACCCCTTACTTGTATTCATTATTTTTCACATTGTTTTGTGCACAACAAGACACACGGTAGTGAGTCGTCCAGCCCAAGAAGCCGGTGCGCACACCATGAGTATAGTGACAGAAAGAACAAAAGCATGATTATCATGTGTGCATAACTCCATGGCCCCTCTTCAAAAGCACATTATTTTGCATTACAGTTACCTGCCACCTACACAGAAAATTTCATTGAATTCACAGTAGCCAATCGTGAAATATGGGCAGTCAAACTTTCATTTTTTCTTCATTTTTTTTCCTTCTTGAGGAGTCTTAGAGGTATAGGGGTCTTAGAATGTTCTTTTCGCACACTCCATGCACAAAATCACCCTGAATCAAAAAAGCGTCACTCAATCGCCTTGGAATTTGACACAGATAAGGAGTATATCAAGGTGACTTCATGTACCAATTTTGCTATATATAAATCTGATAAATATCTGTGGTGTTATGATCGTTAATTTATATGAAAAAATATTTGAGCTGTAGACAAGCCTACAGGGTAAACCACATATGGACATGACTTAAAAATTGGTGTGTGCATTGTTTGATTACTGTAAGGGGTGCCTTTTGTTGCTTTGAAAATCAATGGAATTTCAGCTACACAGAGTTATAAAGCAGAAACCAAGCAAGTGTAAATCACGGGATTGAAATGCTCTAATAGAACAATTACCATGGGGTAAAAAAAAAGTGTGTAAAAATGTTGAAAAAGAACTGGGACCTTCACACTTACATCTGAATTCTTAACCACTGAGCCACTGCCATCTTGGCTGTTTAACTTACCAAATTTCTGCTTTATAAATGAAAATTTTAGCTTAAACATGGATGTGGTCCACCTGTTCATAATTCATTGATTATGAAATTCTAGAGCATTCTATGATTGTTCTACGTAACAATGGTATTAATAAATTCTTAAGTATAGTGTGCAATGCAATACAATTACATCTTGTCTCTAATGATCATCATTGCAGAGAAAAGAAGAAATGTGGACAAGAAAATCACTTTAGCCAGAAATTGGTTGGTTTTGGGATCTATAAACTACAAAAAGAGGTGAAATCCACTTTTTTGAGTTTAGATGCTGACTTATTTATATTGTAATAGACAATCCCTGTAAAGCAAGTAATTGAGTTGAAGTGGTGTAGACAATACACAAAAATATTTTCTTATATAGTGGGACCAGGAAAACTGTATAGTCTTCGAATTGACCAATGTTTCTGTGTGTAAATAAAATATCATTTTTGCTGCTCATTATACAATGAGTACACATTAGAATATGAATTATCAATTTAGCACAAAAAGAAACAAACAAGGATAAACTTACTGATTATTATTCACTTGAGATGTGCCAGGCTGTGCGGAGACTACTTGACCTTCTTCACTAGGTGCATTCAAGACTATAAAAAGAAATGTAAAATCAGCATCAAGTGACACGTCTAATGTTAGGAATTTGTTACACTTCCCCTTATTGCAAGAAAGTTAAATGTACGTGTATTATTAAGAAAGGTTGCATTATATGCATGTGAAGGTTATATTAGCTCAGGGATAATCTACCTAACATAGTTAATCATATAGATTTTAACTCAGCTCATAGTCATACCAACAGGGAAGTAACAGTGACTAGAGCTCAGGTCAATTTGTATAGTCATTTATTCAAATAAAATTTCCAATTGCATTTAAACAAAATCCAGTCTTCAATTTTTTTCTATGAAATGGCACTTGAAATTTAGTCAGAAATACATCAAGGGTGCCAAGTATAACAATAATCCCAAAGAATTCTGGGCTGACAGTGATTGTTCTATTATGGTATCTTAATGTATAGGTGATAGCTATGCATATTAGTGTCTCAATTGTTTCTGCTTTTTACTGCACTGCAGGATATATTATAGAATGGTAAACTACTGGTAGGTGGAATACAAAAGAATGCTAGATAGAATGATAGGAATTCTCTATTCAATTCTCTATTTATATATATATATATATATATATATATATAACGTGCACACAAATTATTGTGCAATGCACTATAGGTTACAATAAAAGAGGCGCTTGTACTATTGTAATTTTTTTCAATTTTAAACTTAATCATCTACCACCCATATGCATGTTCTGAAACTGTTCTTTATGTACCATAACTACATAGACCTCACTGTGATAAATATAGAATAAACATGAAGGCCCTGTGTTGGAGTAAAGTGAGGGAAGTACTACAGGGCCTAAGGGTTTCTAAATTCTGTGGAGCCCTGTATTTCAAAGTCTAATTTAGACCACAGCTTTTTTTACCTTCACAGCTGCTTGTGATACAGGAAATTTAGTGTTCATTAGTAGAAACAAGCCCATTATGGCTTACACACATTCCTTAGAGAAAGTCTCAAGGATGCCCTTCATTTTCGTTCATGTAAGTAAGGGTAATGCGCCCTCTAAGCTCGAAGGATACATTAATGTTTAGTTACGCTACCACTCACCTACTTATGTGGTCTGTTCCTCAGATCTTCATTCTTCACCTCCAGCAATCCATTGATTGAGGAGGGGGTTTGGTAAGTGCTAGGGGCCTCATCTGCCATGGTATATGGCCTACGCAAGGTTATGTAATTCCAGCGGGGCCAAAGTAGGAAGTACTTTTGGATTATTGATGCTTGGGTAATGAAAGAGTTTAGAGCAGAGAAGCGTCTCTGTCCTAAACTCTTTACAATAGAGGCCATAGGTAGGTCACAATATATTATATATATATATATATATATATATATATATATATATATTGTGATCTACCCCCCCAAGCATCAAGGTTATTTATTTAATTTAGACCATGCAATGTGCAGAAATTTGATGGTGACAACATCTAGTAATATGCACGATAAGCTATGCTTGCAACATGCAGAAGATGATGTGCAAACCGAGCCACGGTAACAAACGAAACAAGCAGTGGAAGTGACATACGTTGGTATACAAACAAGCAATGGTGATGACATACATATCAAGCAAATGTGACAATATAAATATTAGGAAGACATAACACACAAGCAAACTAACATGCAACTAACAACACAATGGTGTGTCCCATGCCAATTGCCTAGCAAAATTGTGGAGCACATCCTAACCATAGAACTACAGATATATAACGAAGACACTGTATCATGTACACATTGGAACAAGCACCATGTTTTGAAATGATTCCTATTGCGATTGTATAGGTTGAAGTTTCCTTTAATAACAATAAAATGGACTTTTCTTTGTGACTATTATAAGACTCAAGGGTATGGTGTGCAAGAAGCTGACACAACACGGTGAAACTGCTATGCAAAGTTCTAATATGTACCTGGCTGCTTTTCTGCATACAATTTATGATTACCGTATTTTTATTTTATTCTTTATTTATTTATTTTTTGGTACCAAGTTACCTTCATACCACCATTAATGCAGTCACCTTCTAAGGCTGGTGACTAGCTATATATACATGTATGTAGCTAGTTTGCTGATACTTCATTGTATTCTGCATTCTCTAGTTGACTATCCAAGCCCTGCTGATGCTGACTACAAGCCAATAAGCAGCAATGAAGAAACCAATATAGTATGCTGTAGAATACAGAAGTCTATTAATGCATTTAATACACATCTGTGGATGCATTATTTATTTATTTATTTTAAATTTAATTGCACAAAATAGAATTTTTTGACTTCAAAAGCACAATTAATGTCACTGAATTCAGGTACTTAGTTGTTTCTTTTTTTTTTTTGAAAATAGCATCAGTGATTGGTGGCTACACTGTATCTATGTATGAGCTCACTACTAAGCTCACCAGTACAAAGCAACTCTTATTATTTCACACATTACTAGAGGTGTACCGATAGAGAAATTTCTGGACTGATCTAATATAAAGTGATATACTGAGTCAGAACACCGACACCGACACAATATAATAAAGTGTAGCTATACATTTAGATTAGAAGAAACTGGGAAACTTTAACTTGCATAAGATATACTTAGTAAGCAGTTCCAAGTGCTAACAATCACTGACAATGCTTGATTGCCTGTGGTGGTGTGGCCTCAATTAACAGCCCAGACAGTGAGGCACCCACAAAATATTTTTTTAATGCATGCTCCCACCAAGATGAGTCCCCATTAGCTACTCCGTATTTTAATGGCTTGTAATGATGGCTGGTTATTTCAAGCTGTGTTTCTAGTTTATTCATCCCATGGTTGCTTTTTTATAGCTCTCCACTATGATCATTTGTTGTATGGTTGGTAAGTATTGTAACAATGAATGTTTGTCAAGCGCATATTTCTATGGCTTCTCGTAGTATATGCGCTTCTTTTCAAGGATATAGAAAAACTACTATTTCCTCAGCCTTGTTTGCTGCATAACAGAGGATAAAATGTGGCTTTACCATGGCAAAGACTATTTCGATATATCATATCGGTTTTGGTGGTTATATTGACACCAACCGATATTGGCAGAAATCTCCATATTGGCCAGTGATACGATATGAATCGGTACATCCCTACTCATTACATGCATATATATATATACAGGGTGTGTGGGAACAGTGTGTAAGCTTATACTAGTACACCAATTGGTGTTATACTGTTGCTTACCCGATGCAGCATCTCGTCTGAGGCCATTTCGCGATAGTCGGGGCGTTCAAGTTCCCTCCCGAAGATTCTGATTGATGCCCGCCACACGATCTCCCTACATTTTGTGTGGAATAGGTGGCGTCCGATGAACTGGCTATGGCACGAGGTGGAGCTGTAGTCACTGATGTTAGCGACGAGTCCAGCGGCGATGGAGCTGTCCCAGGTGACAGTGATACCGTGCGTGGGCCGAGGCAAGTGACCCAGTTCTAGAGACGACCCTGACGGTAGTCACTAGTACTGTAATGTCACATCCTGTCGTGTTGCTGTCTTGCCCGGAACACCCGTTCCTTGAGGCGGTCCTTCCCCCGGCGTGACAAAGCCGGCTCCTCGCCTGCTCAATCCAGCAGTCGAGCTTCCCAAGGACGACAACCCTCTCCTTCCTCAGCAGGCGAGAACAACGAGTACCCATCTTGAAGACTCAAAGCCACTGCAACTGGCAAGATTTCTTACAACAGGTATGAATTACTGCCAACGTGTTCTGCTCACGATGCTGCGCATGCGTTGTTCTTATTAGAGCCCACTGTTGCATGCTAATATTTTGGATACTTGCATGGCCTACGCTTCACAACATTAACTGTGTTTAATAACTTAAACTTTATCTATCTCTGGTAGCCTAAGAGGCCTCCATTGTTTTTTAATCATCCATAAAACCGAAAGGGAAGATGGCTCAAGAAGCATTTGAAGAGTTGCCATAACCGTATTTCAGACCTCCAAGAAGAAACCACCTCAGAGAAAAGTTTATGTGTGTGGAAGTATAATACAGGCTTCATTTAGCTTTCAACTGTTACAACTCCCTGCTTTTCATTCTAAATGTTTTTGCTCACGTGGGTACGTACGGACAAACACACATACACATTTTTACAAAAAAAATCAGTAAACCAGATGCGCACCCACAGACAGCCGAATATGTTCCCTCAATATAGCACAAATCACCAGACCTTGTTCATACATACTATAGCTTTATTACACCCTTCCAAAAGCTTGGATCTACCCCTGAAGCTGGATGAAATTTTATTTCATACCTATTATGATCGTATGAAAACAAATGCTTCATAATAATAATAATATGTAATAACTATGCAGATGTTTTAGAATAAAAGAAATTGCTCATAATGTAACATAGCCACTTAATGTTTTATACAAATAACAAACCTAAGGGTTGTTCCTCCTCTGGCTCGGTTCGCTCAACATTTCTACAGTCTCCCATACTATGTGCTACTTCTGTCTGGTTGCCAGTGCTATCTTCAATAGCAGGATCCAGCTCTGCCTGGAAGATACCTTCAACAGCAGGATAGCGCACATGAAATTCTGGTCCTGTCCTGTGATTCGTGCCTAGCAAGGCACTCCAGTCTTCTTCAGTACTCTCCTTAAAGAAAGTATGTTGTATGTAAAATTGATTATTTAAGCATATGTAAGACAAGGCTATAATAAGTTATAATAGCTATAGCATACAGACCTCAAGTGGCGAAGGCTGCAGCTGGTCATCACTTTCATCACTGTTTGATAAATCTACATACCTTCAGAAAAACTAAATGAAATAAATGCATATGAACTGTACAATTTATATATCCATGCAATGTTACAAATGCTGCCAGATCTAGCTTGCTAAAAATAGTACACATCCCATTGCATTTACGTATAAAAGTGGTTACCTGATTTTGCAAACTTTAATGTGGTCCCGTAAATGAGAAATGGTAATCATCGCCCCACATTGAAGGCACTTCTCCTTGATGCTTGGTCCCTGAAAAAATAGAAAATCACTATTTAGTATGTAACTGCAAATCACTAAAACTACGTAGTCAAACTTATAGCTTGTTCTATGAATAAAAACTGACATTAGTCTGATCACCAAAACTTGAAGCTTATTCAGGTAGATGAGATAATTGCTCCAAGCAAGACGACCAGAAAATATAATGAAACACTTAAAGCATTGCCTCATACAGCATTATGAGGTTAATGCACTCACAGTGGTTCTTTAATAACATACAGGTAGCTACATGCATGCATGCTATTAAAGATTATATATATTAAGCTAAACACAGCTGGCTGTTAATCAAATTATTACTGAGAACAAACTATATTATTGATATAGCATAAAATAGTTTCAAGTACGTATCGGTGCTACAAAAAACATTACTTTAATTCTTTACATGTATATGCTCACCGTGGTGTGTCCATCCACCGGTGACAAATCTAGTATCTTTTGGATGGGCCTCAGATAAACTCGTGCTGCGCCTATCCAAGCTTTTAACACCCGTGGTGAGCTGCTAACATTGTATGGTATTACTTCTAGTTTCCTTGAACTTTGCACACACTTCAGGGATTCAATTCCTCCACCTTCACGGAGCTTGGGAAATTCCTCACATATAAATTCCTGGAAATCACCGGGAGAGCAATCTATATTAGGTATGGTCAATGACTTCTCTCCTAGGCCAGCTAGGATCAAGTGATTCTTTTTCATAGGAATTGTGTCATCATCTGTCTCAGATAAGCAGAAAAATTTGTGTGTCCAACTAGTCGCTTTTCCTTTTCCTCGTTTGGCGGCATACCTTGGTGCAGCAGTAGAGCGGCGTTTTCCAAAATTATTTCTGTGTTCTGCCGCAATACTACTGTTCCTAGCATCACGCACCAGTGAAATTGCATTATTCAATCTGACCCCGACTCGTTGGTGCCTTTCTGTGATAGCTGTACCTGGTGTAGCTGCACAAAGAGGGATTGAAATTTAGCTAGCTATACATACTCAGACAGATAGCTAAATACTAGACGCACACAACCTAGCTATAGACAGAGTATATGGCTACTGTACCTGGTGGAGGTAGCTCACGACAAACTAAATATAAATACTGTGAATGCTGCTGAGCATTGGACTGTTGAACTGTACAGCTCGGGAGTACCGCTATGCCACTGCTACACGGCTGGTCTAGTCGACTTTCCGGCGCCGTCCACCCATTATTGTTGCTTGGCTCTAAACCAGTGAGAAGGCGGCGACGGCGTCCTGGTACAGCAATAGTACTCTGAAAGCTGGAGCTAGGACATTGTTGGTTGGCGGCTTGTCCCCCTTGCTCAAGTAAAGGTGCGTTGCTCGAGACCACAGGAGGCGACCCAATTGTAGCTCCTCAGTTAGCCTGATGCTCTCCTCTGCCTGCAGCTAAAGGAAGCAAAACTGCTGCTATACAATACTTAGCATGCAACTGTAGTTACCTGTGTTTGTCTCATCATTTCTTCACTTGCAGATGTAAGCTGTTGCAATAAGCTGATTGCTTGAGTGAGAGACCTTCTTCGTTCACCAGAGAGTAATTCCATTCAACACATACACAGAACCAAATGAGCTCGCAAGTGACTAAGTGAAAGTGAAAAGAGGCTTTTATATTATAAGAAATCAATCACATGACGTGAAAATCTCACGTGCGGTTTATCGGTGCCGAATACTCCAAATCGCGTAGTTAGCAACCATGAACACTGGCTCCACCAGTGATGTACTTCAAGGTGTGGAGCAAGCTCTTCATCATGTAGCAATGTATCTAAACTCGTTACCGCCTGGCGAAGTTGCTTCGAGCATTTCGGATGGGCCCCTTTTAGCACTGGAAAACATTATGCAGAGACTTATTGTCTTACAACCATTTCTTTGTGTTGATTTTCCATTGATAAATGAAGTGATACACAGCGTAAGAGCAATTGTGAAAGAAATTGTAGGCCCGGAAGAGGAGAGACAAAGACAAATGAGATGCAAGGGAAGACCAAAAATTGAAATCACAGAAGTGGAATTACTGAACCTCTTAGAACTGCAGTTTACGCAAGTTGAGATTGCAAAATTACATGGATGCTCTCCAAGAACTATCAGGAGAAGAATACTTGAATTTGGTCTAGATGACTTTGTAAGGTTCAGTGAAATAAGCAATCAAAACTTGGACGATTTAGTCAGTCAATTTGTGAATGCCTTCCTATGTGCAGGACAAAAGAGTCTTGCTGGATATATGCATTCTCAGAATTATCGTATACAGAGATGGAGAATCAGGGAAAGCATGTTACGAGTAGATCCTTGGGGCATGGAACAAAGAATGCGCAACATTTTACATCGCAGGGAATACAAAGTCAAAGGACCCAATAGCTTGTGGCACATCGATGGAAATCACAAGCTTATACGATGGAGAATTGTCATACACGGCGGTGTCGATGGATATTCTCGTGTTTCTGTATATCTCCTAGCAAGTGACAATAACAGAGCTGAAACAGTTTTACATTTATTTCTCAAGGCTATTGAGGTGTATGGTTTGCCTTCAAGGGTGAGATCAGATCAAGGAGGGGAAAATACTTCAGTTTCTGAATACATGTTCCGTCATCCCCTACGTGGTCCAGGACGAGGAAGCTTCATAGCTGGTAGAAGTGTTCATAACCAGCAAATTGAACGCTTCTGGAGGGATATGTTTACAAGCTGCACATCTGTTTTCTATTATCTTTTTTACACCCTAGAAGAGAGAGGACTATTATCCCCAAGCAATGAAATCGATTTGTTTTGCTTGCATTGTGTATTCTTGCCATGAATTAATAATCACTTGGAGGTATTTCGTCAAGCTTACAATCGGCACAGAATGAGGACTGAGAGAAATCATTCTCCAATGCAGATGTGGTTACAAGGCATGCTTAATACAGATGATGACACGGCTGCATCTGGAGTCTATGGATTTGAGGAATTATCTGATGTAAGTTTACCTACATTCTGAATAGATGTTATCTTGTACATGTACATAGGAAGATGCTTCTAATTTTGGAATAGACTGGAATGGTCCACCTGTCATAGAGAATGACCAAGAAAACATTGTTGAGGTGCCTGATGTGATTTGTCCTCTACAAGCACAGCAGATGATTATTTTGCAATCAATATTTGATTCACTCAGTGATGACAATAATGATGACATGGGTGTCGAACTATACATTGCCACAAGAGAATTTATTAAACACTGTTATTAGTAGTAGACTGCATTATAGAGCATTGTTAAAGTGGATTTGTATTTACAGTATATTATTGGACTTTGTTATACTAACTGCAAATATGATGGATAAAACATGATGAAACATCAATACTGGATACTTACCACATAGGGAGAAATTTTAAGGGACAAAAGTGTGTAAAAAAACAAATGTATTAGAATACATTAGAACTTTTACAGCAAAATGATTTTTGCTTCAGTCCACTCTTGCTTTTGGTTCATACGTGACTGCATGATTTACTGGCAAGTGTAAATGGATTCTTTAATATTGATGCAATTAAAGTGTCATACACTTTACGAGACGATGCACAGTTTGATGTTGTCTACACTCAGAGGAGCTTGAATATGCCCACATATACAACTCTACAGCTACAGAAAATTAGTCACTTACATTTAAAGAACTGCACATGCAAAAACAATATAACGCATGGCCCTTATAAATTCAAGAATTTGCAAAAATGTAATAAAGGGTCGACAGAAAATTTTTGAGGTGTTGAGCTAGTCGCAAAAGACAACATGCAAGCTCCTGACCCAACCAACGTGCAGTCTTCTCAATTATTAGATAAACAACAAACTCAGCAAATTGTAAATACAAGGTGTGTTGTGCTTCTGGGTCAATGTATGTGGCCAGGTAAGGATGTGCAAGTACCTCCACCACACTAAGTCTCTACTCAGGATCCATTATTAATAGTTTACTGAGTAGATCAATAGCTGGGAAAAGAGCAACTTCTAATTAACATGCACTACACACACACACACACAACACATACCTAATAAACTGGCTCCAATGAGAAATCCAGGTAAGGCATTGACTTTATGTACATCCTAGCCTGTAGCAACACAATACACATGCCAACCAGCAATTGGTGTACCCACTAGTTGAACTATTTTGTTGAGCTGACCAATATCTGGTGTACACTGTTAAGGTATGCTCTATGAACACCATGATACAGCGAGAGAAAGAACACAAACAAAAAGCAAAATAGGATACGATCAGTTTCCAGGAAGATAACCTGTTTGGTTAACAGTTCCGCCATTACACATTCAAATGACCACAAATCCACTATGCACAAACAAACAGTAGTACAGTGGACCCTCACAAATCCTACCCTCTCTAATCTGGATCCCCGGATAATCTGAATGAGTAGCAAAAAAATCTAAATAATGCCTAGTCTATAAACCCACCAACCATAGCACTACTTGTTAATGTGAAAGGGCTAATGACAGACTTTCCCTGTTTAACACCTAAGTATATGGATAATTAAGCAAGAAACTATTATTATTATTATTAATTTTATCAATAATACAAAAGTATATAAAATTATTATCCTTCAAGCCATACAAATATACATTGAGTTGAGAGTTATGGTTGTACTGTTGTCAAGTACTCTAGATGCAGCCCTATTCACATGCAAAGTCCATAATAACTTGTGACTGTTATTTGTATTGTTTCATTTCTCCCACCTTCATAACCCATCAATGGAGCACCTATAAATACAAGTATAAGAAAAAATTGGGAATTTTAAATTAGATTAGGGACAATGTATAATGCTCCAATAAAAAGTACTGAAACAAGCTGGATTGGAGTAGTATGTAATGTCCAAATACTGTAAAACAATAAGAAGTGAATATCCCTACTGTGCTACACTCAATGCACAGTAGGGATATTCACTTCTTATTGTTTTACAGTATTTGGACATTACGTACTACTCCGATCCAGCTTGTTTCAGTACTTTTTATTGCAGCATTATACATTGTCCCTAATCTAATTTAAAATTCTCAATTTTTTCTTATACTTGTTTGTGAAGTTTTTTTGCAGGCTCATGACCACTAAATATCTGCTGAGTTACTCACAGCACTATTATACTAGATTATGACTCATACAATGTGACCCAGTCTGAGGAAACCGGTCTTATCGCCCATGTGAGCAGATTCGATTTTTCACCCAGGACACACAGCTGCATGAATAAACTATCTAATTCCACACTTAAGATCAGCCAGACTTGAGTGGTCTGGTTTTGCTGGCTGCCTTTTTCGAGCCCAGTGGCGATCCGTACGTGTGGTGTGGGGCCTTACTGGAGCTCTGGTCAGCCTGGGAATGACTGTATGTGGCTGTACAGCTCTGTGGAGTTGAATAAGTACCTCTGCTGTAAATTTCCTTTCATTTTAGCCAGTTTTGAGACTTCAATGGCTCAAAACTTGGCCAAATTCATCCCTCGGCCTTCCTTTTCAATTTTTGAACACCATCTTGCCCGCCTTCCAGGGCCCCCGCCTCCCACCCAATTTGCAGCTCACCTGATACAGTCAACCTCGGTTTAAAAACTATCTAAAATGGCGGGAAACTTAGTTGTTGGCTACTTGTACAGTGGATGCTCTGGAAGGTAAGGAATTGGTGTAAAACGTGTGAAAATTTGGTACATATAGCTTCAACCATTGGCGAGCTACAACACACTAAATGCTTAAAACCGGCATTTCTCGATACATTTAAATAGGCGATAAGCCCGGTTTTGTCAGACTGGGTCACACAATAACAACTGATCAGTGGGCGTGGCTCTACATAAGCCTGCAGACAATAATGGACGTAGATTCGTGCATATCTACATGGGCGTGGCTACCATATGTCTACAGACAGTAATTTACGTAAGTGGGCGTGGATTCGTGCATACCTACACACTGATGAATGGTTGTGGCTACCATATGTCTACAGACTGTAATTTACGTAAGTGGGCGTGGCTCACGAAAGAAGCAGAGCTACGCTATGATGTGTGGTAAGACACCCACATTTAATTTAGCACGTAGGGTCAGACCCGAATAATCTGTAAAGCAGGACCTGGATGATCCGACTCGGTTTAACATTGTTACTAATTAAACTATATTTATTGACTTACACATTGCTATATAGTTCGCCGTGAGTTGCTCTCTCTGATCGATATCAACAGCGAGTCTGACGTACGCGTGTGTTTTTGGTACAACTGGCGACCACGAGTATTCGAATAGTTTGATGCAATATACACTGGTATGGAAGCCGTACTGTAGTCTATTAACACTCAGCGGTAGAACCTTGACTGATGGCCATGGTAAAGAAGGATAAAAGGTAAGACAATAGCGCAAGCATTGTATGTTTATCAATATACCAAAGATTTTTTCTTAAGCGATCTAGAAACGTTTCTGCGAAAGAATTAGGGCTGTGGCTGTAGCCAGTTTTCCGCTACGCTTGACTGAAGGCGTCAGGCAGGTAGGCAGGCAGTAGAAAATTCCATTGACTAGCTGCAATTAAAAAAAAAATTCTGTAGCAACTTGACGGAAACGTTTCGGGTCGATCTGAAGACACTTTTGGGCTTGGTTTTACCCAACCAATACTGTCATGTCATTGTGAGGAAAAATCGCGGCAGGTTTTTGGGTTATATTATATCATGGATCGCCCCCACACCTTCGATGTCCCTAATATACAGTACTATCGTACTGTATGATAAAGATGGAATAAAACCTCTTAGCATCTATCAAATTGTCCATAATATGTAACTGTAGACAGGGAGTGAGTACAAGTCAATTAGTCACATACATACTTTATATCAAAAGAGTAAGTAAATGTATATTCACACTGGAGCTTACCACTGGCAAACATTACAACTACAAAGCAAGGTAAATGTAAAAGTCTAATTGATATACTATTTGGTGTCTGTGATGCATTTCAATTCATGCACAGATGGTAGCAAAGGTACGGTGAAGCTCTAAAAAGATTCAAAACTACTTTTTACATAGAGTACAGGATTACTATAATTTTGATCCTTGTTACATATTATAACTGCTGCCAATACAAACACCATTTGGATCAGTGAAATAACCCTGATTCCAATAAGAGATGACCGCCACTTGCACACCATGTATAGCAGTACAACATTAATGTAATAATTTATTACTTGTACTCAAACATGAAAATAATTAAGTAACCCTGAGGTTCCTATGTACCTTTAGTAATGTTGTATATATGTACATGTGTCAACAAAAATATTGAGAAAGGTAAATACGGCAAATAGATTTGTAATGGCAAAGCTGAATAGCCTTTAGTATTTCTTTGCTATCAGACACTCACAATAGTGCTAGATAGAACTATGGTTCTAAATGAACTACGGTTCTAAATGAACTACAGTAATAAACCTATTAAAACAGTTATCATGCTCAAGGTGTCAGCAAAAGTTTGTAATTCACAAAAAGATATTGTGTATAATTTATACAGATCATTTTTTCACAGGTCTGCACAATGGCCATGAACAGAACAACATTTTTGGATAATCTTTAACATTAGTTTCTTTGACTGTGTTTTGAACATGTTATTGGCCACATAATTAATACTCGCCAAATATGCATGGTAAAAATAACATTTATGGCACAAGCACCTAAGTACCTCTTTAGTATTCAATTTTTCAGTATAATGGACAGAGCATTGTTTTAAGAGACAATTAACCTATAGGACAAAGAATGAAAGGTACATTACAACCAGAATCCAAACAAGTTATTGTTTGAGAACCATTAAGCAGTAATACTCTAACAAAGTGATATGACCATATTACATAGTCAAGGATTCACTGACTTTACACTTAACTTGAAAGTCCAAATTAGGAAATGAAACCATTGCATTGGTATTTCACGCTAGAAGTTACAACAAGGAAGTACAATACACTGCAGTAATTTGACACCCATACAATTACAAATACCAATCCACCTGAAATGTGATATGGGCCTACAAAAGACAGGGCAGGTTGGTAAACAAAATGTGTTTACTTTTTTAACTCGATATTCTAGGTCGACAAGTTAAGGTATGGCTATGTAATTATTTTTCTTCTTGACAACCAGCATTAAAATAGAAAGGCAGGCCAAATGATATGACATCAGCCAGGTAATGTAAAGGGTCCAGGTTTGATGCCCATGATGGGACCTTCTGCTACTGCTGTTTTCTGGAGCAAGAACTACCATTGCTCCAGCCACCTAGTTGTAAAACCGTGACATATTGTCTATCACATAATCTGGGCACAGCTGAAGAGTAGCTTACTTGGCTGATGCCTTCATCCACAAACAAAAACTAACCGCAAAAAATGTTCTTCATGGCAGGGTGTAGTTTGTGCCATGTTCCCTGTTCTCACAGGCACAGCCGTAAATGTAAATGTAAGAGTTAGAAATTCTTGAGGGAGAACGGGCACGTATCTCCCTAAATTACACTCACAGTAAGCACACAGATCTTCATTGACTTAAGATTATAGAACGACTTCACATCACACTATAATGTGCATGTAAAGTATAACTTATTATTATTTTGAAAACAGGGGTACAAATGACATAATATAGTGTGGGTATGAAACTAAACTAAATATAGATAATAATGGTATACTTGACTTGATATATAATAGCCAAAGCTTTTAATGTGTTTCAAGCATTTTCAGCTTTTAAAGGAGCACCTTTACTTGAGACCAGGTGTTTGTATGGAATAAATCTGAGTGGGAATATAGTGTTTAGTCAAGTAGAATTTAATTGCTATAACTGCTGTTACTATGACTGCTGTTACTGTGACTGTATAAAATAACTTCTTGCTGCTGAGATTTCTTCAAACTTATCAACACCATTTTGGAGCCATCTATTTTTTTCCTAGGTTAAATGCAACCTTTCTTTACAAGCTGGGGAGGGGGGGGGGGCATTCTGCACATAAGGAAAATGAAAATAAATACCTGGTTGTTAATCTGATCTAGGTAGTCTACACATTGTCACAAGAGTATGGCTAATTTCCCTAACCAAAAAGTATCAGATCAGCTGGTAAAAGTGGTATATGTCATGTACATCACTATACCCCACTACTAAGGATGTGTGTAAAGTTAGGATATCACACATGTAGTGCATTCATCAGTGGACTTGATGTTTAGGATACTTATGCGTTTGTAGTAAAACCCAATAATTGTCAAAGAAAGGCTACAATCACATTGTATTGTCTTAAGATGTTCTTGGTACCAGGAGGAGTCAAGGTCAAATTTACACAATGCTTTGTGTAGTAGGTAAGTAATTTGAAAGGGTGGTGCTGTCTGCTAGCAATTTAAACACTGTATGTGATGATTCAAATACAGTTATTTAAGAAAAGACAGTTGAAACCCTACCTTGGTGAGATCTTAAATATTTAGCATCACAACTTCTTTTGGAAGATAAAGCCTATTGTTTTGGAAACCAACATGTGAAACTCTAAAGTAGTTTCCTAGCAATTTTAAAAAGGCCTGTGTAAAGAAAATCCTTGTCACATTCACATACAAATCTATGAGCTTGACACTATCAAGCACTAGTTGTGTGAAAGCAAAATTTGTTATGCCAACCCTTGCTTGCTCTCAAAGTCACCAAAATCCTACACTTATGCAAACAGCAAAAGACATTAATGTTAATCAGACAAACCTCAGTAAGCGTTATCAATAGGTAAGGGTATAATTCTGGTCTCTTTTCCATGCTACACTAGGTTCCTTATTTGTAATGTACAATATAACAACAGCGGTATCTCAGCTAGTGGTTATGAACCTTGAGAAGAAGTATGGAGGTCCCTGATCCGGTATCAACTTTCACTATATATTTTTTCTTCAGTTTTTAGTCACTGATTTCAATATTACAAGTCATATCAGTGCTGTTAATTGCTCATTGCTTAATTACACCAAGACAAATATTAAGTGACCGAGAAGTGTTTAGAAATAATCATGTTATGTACTTGTGCTTATTGTGCTGGGGTGAACAACAGATTCTTACTGGAAGATGTATGAGTAGGTTAAATGCTATTCTCAAATCAATCCCCCCAGGCTAGTAGCAACCACTTTCCCCCTTTTAACTGGGAAGAAGCTTTACAGTACAATCTTTGTCAATTATGCATTGATGGAGATGAGGAGATTACAAAGGCCACAATTCCAGATCACAATTGTGTATTCATAATTGTGACCGGATCTGCGAAAACCAGACATAATGGCACATTTTTCAAATTCTTTATTATTGAATATTTACAATCTACTTAGCCAAGTGTATGCTCTGACCAAGTTTTAGCCTTGTATACCAACAACTTTTGGAGTTACAGCCCTACAAAGTAGCAACAACAGAAAGATCGATTTGTGCAGCAAGTGTTGGGAAAATGTGCCTACAAAAATGGTTGTAACTTACAAATGCAATGAAGTACAGAGTTGCCACTTGAACCATTGTGCTCGCCATGAATAGGGGAATCCATTACTGGGTAAGTGTTGTCTTCTGTTACCATTCTTCACTGCATACAGAGACAAAATCAGTGAAGAAAAATCGATCACGTACAATCGTTTCGATGTGACGTAAACAAACGCCCATAACTTACGTGTCCTTTAGTCTACTGCAATGAAACAAAGATTTTTGAACTCCTCTTGAGTAGGCGAATAAGATGACATCCAGGTTTTTATCATTGGACCCTTTCTTCATAAACGAACAAAGCGTTTAAAACTTTATGATTTTTTTAACTACGCAAATATTTTACCCATTGCAATCAATGGCTTAATTATACTGAAAATTTAGGCTTGCGCCATTATGTCGGGTTTTCGCAGATCTGGTCACAATTAGTTGTTCTTGAACATATCCTGTATTAAGGCAACTAGTTACAGAGTTTGCTATACTGGTGCCTGATATCTACCCAGTTTTCCTGGATCAAGCCTTTATTCTCTAGTTATTGCATGCATCCACAGTACTGCCAAAGCACAACATTGCACTCACTTGTGTACTCATACTTGCAAGCAAGTAAATAATTTGTTAATTAAGGGGCATGGGTACTTGCTCGATACTTGAGATGAATACTTACATGTCAAACGGCATGCAGACATGAGGCTACAGGTAACAGTGGCTCCTTAGTGGCTGATATAGAGCAGAACGAGCACAGAAAATGTTTGGTAAACTGCAACAGGCCATCTGCCATGTACTACTGATTCTTGTAAAGCCAGCCGATCCTCACCAAGGCCAGAAATACGAGTCTGTAACACCACCCAAAAGATGGCTCTTAAAATCTAGTCTGAGGGTCACAGTAAGTAATGTGGTAGTGTAGCTATCCACAGGATCTGATATACAATTTGAATCAGTTTTGCAAAATCAGGTCAGACAAATGAGACAATCATATGGAAATGTTAGGAATTAATTTGGTAAGTTTCCAATTCTTCTGCAGTTGATTGTGCATGTTTGACTGCACGAAACTTACTCACCCAAATGATACATTGTTGCTTATCAATTTATACTATCTACTATTTTGCTGAGTTGAGGCACAATAAAATTATTCATTAAATAAATGTTAGTATGTCAGTAGGCATGATATTTGCATATATGGGACTGGCCCTTATTTTTTTCTATTGTAAAACTTTGAATTGGGTCTGAAGAACAGCTTTTAAAATGAACATACAGCCTTACAAGGTTCACAATAGTGTATTTTCTGGCGTTTGAATGCAATGAATTAGACAGAAAATAAGCTCCCACGTTAATACTGACAGTGTTGCGTCACGTCTGCACGTGACGCCTAGTATAAAAAGTGTGTTGTGGTGTGTTATAATTCACTCTAGGCCACGTGTGTTGAAACAGGTTGGCTGCGTTTCGTAAGCTTATAGTCTACGTAATGGAAGACGACAAGTTCGAGAAGCTGATGCGTGAGATCCAAAAGTCTCAGCGCGTAGTCGAAGATAAGCTTGCTGCTTCACAAGATAAGTTTACCACTTCGCTGGCAGAGTTTAGGAAGGAGGTGAATTCCATCCAGGAAAGGACTACGAAGGAGCTGTCTCAAAAGATCTCGAAGTCCAATTACACCTTCCAGAAGAAAGGACACGAGCACCAGTTCAATTTCAATTCTGGTGTTCAAGACTCCATCGCGACAGCTCGCAACGAGCTAGGAAAGCTGGCAGAAGATCCAACGGACAAGAGTGCCTGGTCCAAAGCCGATGCCTGCCTAGACGAAGGTGAAAAAGCCTTGAAGAAGCGGCAGAAACATATTTTAATCGCTGATCGGTCGGATCATGGGTGGGGTGCCGTTCGCCACTACAAAGCGGACCCCTTAGCGGACGACTCCGACGATGAAAAGGAGATCAAGAAGGCTAACAAGGCCGCTCAAAAAGAGGTGGAGAAAGCAGGATTCACGTCAGCAAAGAAGCGGCGTGGTGGTGGCCAGGGCGGATTTAGAAAAAGATGCCCCCAATGGATGGAGCAGCCTGGGCCCAGCTACAGGAGGGAAGTGTATCAACCACCACCACCGCCGATGGGGCAGTACCAATTCCAGAATAGACCACCCCCACAGTATCATAACAGACCACGGGTTCTGGGCCCATGCTTCAGCTGTGGAGCATATGGTCATCTGGTTGCCAGTTGTGGGGCAAAAGAACGTCCGTATCCTTTGAACCAGCCTGTGGTGAGCAGTGCTGCTGATGTGTCTGAGTTTATACATCAAAGTGCTTGTGGTGTATGTGTTGATAATGTGGCTGCTGGATCAGCCAGAGGTATAGAATGTGTTGATGAGGCTGCAACTAAGGTCTCAGAGCATGTGACCAATGGGGAAAGTGTTGATAGTACAGAGGGCAATGGTATGTATGACTTGCATGAGTTAGAATCCTGTAGTATGCATGAGGTGGAATGCAGTGCTACGCACAATGTAAATAGCAGTGACATGTGTTCAGAAATAAACCCAAAGTTCTGGGAAGTGGAGTCCAGTGGACTCAAACAGATAACTGATGTTCAAGGGCGCCTGAAGAAACATTTAATGTATTGGAAAAATGTACTGCATGCTCCTCCCCCAATTCTGGATTGCATAGAAAATGGCTATCACCTTCCGCTTAAGTTTGTTCCCCCAACGCACTTTCAGTGCAACCACAACTCAACAGCAACCCACAATGAGTTTGTAAATGAGGCCATTGAAAATTTAGTCAAAAATAGATGCGTAGCACTTGTGAATGATAGGTCCTATGTTTGTAGCCCCCTCTCAGTTGTATCAAACTCATCAGGCAAGCTGCGTCTCGTTCTCAACCTAAAGTACCTGAATCAGTTCCTGCATGTCTTGAGTTTTAAGTATGAAGACCTTAGAACGGCTGCTCTGATGTTTGAAGTAAACGAATACCTCTTTAAGTTTGATCTAAAATCTGGTTATCACCATGTTGACATCCATCCCGAGTATCAAAAATACTTGGGTTTTCAGTGGAAGACACATGACAAAGTTAAAAACTATGTGTTTACAGTCCTACCCTTTGGGCTTTCATCTGCATGTTACCTATTCACCAAGTTGATGAGGCCTTTGATTAGACACTGGCGTGGGAGAGGACTGAAGGCTATTGTTTATCTCGATGATGGAATTGTGGCAATAAAAGACAGAGAACAAGCCCTGAGAGAGAGTGCTCAAGTTAAGCTTGACCTTGATAATGCTGGCTTTATAGTTAACAATGAGAAATGCAATTGGGTGCCCAGCCGTAATACAGAATGGCTTGGGTTTCAGATAGACTTATCAGTGGGCGAGTTCTCAGTCCCTGCATGTAAAATTGATATGATTAGGTCAAAGCTGTTGACAGCTAAGGAGGCCCAGTTAGTTCCAGCCCGACAGCTGGCCAGTGTGATTGGTACAATTATTTCTATGTCCATAGCCCTGGGCCCAGTTACTCGCCTAATGACACGCAACCTGTACGCTGTGCTAAATGACCGTGTATCTTGGTGCCAGAGGTTAGCACTGTCAAAGGAAGCATTGGATGAATTGCAGTTTTGGCTGGATGAGATATCTCACTTTAATGGTCAGAAGATATGGCCCACAGCTTCTGCAGTCAGAGTGGTGTATTCAGATGCGAGCGCCACTGGTTATGGGGGTACTTTGTGGAACACGGGAATGTTGTTGCTAATGGGCAGTGGTCACCTGATGAAGCAACACAAAGCTCAGCTTGGAGAGAATTAAGAGCCGTGAGGATGGTATTAGAATCATTCCAGACTAAGTTAAAAAATGAGCGTGTGCGTTGGTTTACTGACAACCAGAATGTGGTCAGAATTGTCCAGTGTGGAAGTAAAAAGCTTGCCCTACAAACTGAAGCTCTAGGAATTTTCTCTGCATGTGTGAGTAATAATATACGGATAGAGCCTGAGTGGATCCCAAGGGAGCAAAATGAATTAGCAGACTATTATAGTCGTATTGTTGACTACAATGACTGGATGTTGAACCCTTCCATTTTCAGCTGGTTGGATGCCTTGTGGGGTCCTCATACAATTGACTGGTTTGCTAACCCATCTAATGCGCAACTTTAACGCTTTAACTCAAGATTTTGGTCACCAGGATCAGAAGCTGTAGACGCTTTTACCTGCACCTGGGCAGGAGAGAATAATTGGTGGTGTCCCCCTGTCTATTTAATCCCCAGAGTCATTAGGCATGCTCAAAGTACACATTGTAAGGGAACCCTGATTACACCCCAGTGGGTGTCTTCCCCCTTTTGGCCCCTATTGTTCCCTGATGGTGCGAACCCGATAGATTCAGTTGTGGGGATAGCTGAGCTCCCTAACAGTGAAACCCTGCTCTTACCAGGTGAAACAGGTCATAATCTGTTTAAAGGCATACCCAACACTCCAGTTTTGGCATTATGGCTAGATTTTATTGCCTAAAAAGCACCCTCAATGTAGCCATAAAAAAAAAAGTATGTAAAAAAAAAAAAAAAAAAAATGTGCATCCGTTGTATCTGTATTCCTTCTTGCTAGCAGCACAGTATTGTGTGAAACAAACTTATATACAATAAAAGAAATATAAAAATAGTGTTAAGGAATGGCCACAGCCTACAGTGCTAACAAAAAGGGCCGCAGCTTACAGTGCTATGAAAGGGCCACAGCCTACAGTGCTAATGAAAGGGCCACAGTCTACAGTGCTAATGAAAGGGCCACAGCCTACAGTGCTAATGAAAGTTGTGTTGTACCTGAGTGATTGTAGTTGGCCTATGATGCCCGCTTGACAGTATTAATGCAGCCTACAGAGCTGAGCTTATCTGACTAGTGAACAGGCCTACAGTGCTGGCTACACCTGGGTTATGGGACTTTACTCATGTATTGTTGATATATATATAGTAGTCTACAGTGCTGACGGATGTAAAGGTCTTTTCTAATTGATGTCCATAGTGTTAGTATTACTTCCTCAGTTAAAAAGGCCTCGGCCTTGATGAAATGTTTATTGGACTGGTACAGTGGCTTTATGGAAAGAGCTGCAGTAGTGTTGACACAAATGAATTGGTACCCAGAGCTTACAGTGCTGAGGTAAAGGGTACTGTTAGTACAGATTGGTACGGTCTGGTGCCTTGGAATGGTTCACCTATGCTAATGGTACTCTGCTGAGGCAGACAAAGTGAATGAACACTATAGAGAGAGATAACTGGAGTGTAGCCTGTGTCTTAGCCAAGGTGTTGCATGTAATTGCATGATGTTATCTCCCACACAGAGTTGGTCTGTGCATGCAAGGGAAGTATATTAATACTGACACATGTATCCCACAGGTGTTCTGATGGAAGGCAGCTGGAAGCTGATGAGTGATATGGAGGACCCGGAGCTAAAGGATTTGGCAAGAAAACTGCCTACTACAATCCTACACAGCCGTGCTGATAGCACCGTCAAGAAATATTTGGGTGCATTTAGAAGGTGGAAGACATGGGCAACCTCACATAACCTAGTCCCAATTCCTGCTAAACCCCATGAAGTTGCCTTGTACCTCCAGCACCTGGGTGATAGGACCAGTCGAAGTCAGCTGCAGAAGAAGCCTGTAACGCCCTTTCATGGATCCATTCTAGTGCAGAAATTACCTCTCCATCAACACACCCATTTGTTAAGGCTGCACTAGAAGGGCTGAAACGAACTCATGCTAGGCCAGTAGTCAAGAAGGAGCCATTAACAGTGGAAATGCTGGAAATGATTGTTGATAATGCAGAAAGATCTGGCTCGCTATCCGACTTGCGTTTGGCTACTGTTGTCCTTCTGGCATTTGCGGGTTTTATGCGCTTTGATGAGCTTATAGAGACGAGACCATCCGATATCATCTTCTGAGCAAATGATGACCGTAAAGATTCCAAAGAGTAAGGGAGACCAATTACGACAAGGAGATGAAGTATTAATTGCAAGGACTGGAAGCCGGACATGTCCAGTGGCTATGCTGGAGCGCTACATGACAAGAACAGCCACACCTCAGGATGACCAGCGCTTCCTGTTTAGGCCAATCCATAGATCCAAAAATGGTGAAGAGCCTCGAAGTACAGGCAAGATAAGTTATAGTTGCCTCAGAGATCTCTTTCGGAAAAAGCTATCCAGCCTTGGCTTCAATGTCAACGATTTTGGCCTGCACAGTATGAGATCTGGTGGTGCTACAGCAGCACCTAATGCTAAGGTGCCTGATAGGCTGTTTAAAAGGCATGGGAGATGGCGTTCTGAATCAGCCAAGGATGGATACGTGAAGGATAGTGTGGAGAGCAGGCTGCAGGTCTCCCAAAGCTTGGGACTGTATCTTGTAAACGCCTTCTTTGGCCTCTCTAGTGGTCAACCATTATTAATAGCCAACCTTCTGTGGTGGCACAACCCAGTAATGAATTAAGTAGTGGGTGTGTATGGGTATGGTATGGTGTGGGAGGTGTATTTTCTGGCGTTTGAATGCAATGAATTAGACAGAAAATAAGCTCCCACGTTAATACTGATAGTGTTGCGTCACGTCTGCACGTGACGCCTAGTATAAAAAGTGTGTTGTGGTGTGTTATAATTCACTCTAGGCCACGTGTGTTGAAACAGGTTGGACCCACCCACCCTCCCCTGTGAAATTCCTTAACTCACATCAGATAACCGGAGCAGACAGACGGAGAACTTTTGACTTTAACATATACATGCACTGGAGTGGAGCTTTTTGGGTTTTTTCCTGTACGGTCAAAAAAAAAAAAAAAAAAGGCCGGCAGGTTTTTTCCTTGAGTTGCCTTGGGCTGGGTGCTCAGAATTTTTTTGTTGAGCTTATTTTTATTTTGCTAGCCCCCACTTTATTACTCATGCAGTTTTTCTTTTTCTGTAATGCAAGATCTGATTAAGTATTAGTTAGTTGTTGTAAAGGATTTGTATGTATGCTAGTGGTCAACCATTATTAATAGCCAACCTTCTGTGGTGGCACAACCCAGTAATGAATTAAGTAGTGGGTGTGTATGGGTATAGTATGGTGTGGGAGCAGCAGATTCTACACCCACACCAGTATTATACACATTAAACTAATTACAGGGGGATAATGAGACAGTGCTGTGACCTGAAAATACAACCATCATATTTCATACTACTTGTAAATAAGGTAGATCCTTGGTATACACATCCTAAAATTTCAAAAACATTGTATAGCAAGCAGAAGGTTTTATAATGAATTTCTCAGTAGCATGTAAAATGGATATTCACATAGGGGTGATAAACGCCAATTTTGAAATCATAATAAACGCTGTCAAAATGGTATAGATACTTGGCCTACGTTCTAAATTGTAGAATTGACTCAGTATGTGTATTTTATATCTTTGTATGTTCTACTGTTTTAGGGTTAGCTATAGTAACAAGAACAAATGTTATCATCAAAAATGTGCCTATAATGACTAGGAATTTTACAGTTGTAAATTACAGGTTTTGTGGCTGACTTTTAAGGACATCATCTACATAATATGATGATGCAAAGAGGTATATGTGAATCCTCAGTCACATGCGACCACATAGCTATCTGATCAACTTGGGTGGGTGTTTTAAGTAGCTTAATCCATAACAGGTACTGTCTCACAACGCACACCAGCGTGTGCTCTAAGTAATTTTCCAAACTTATTTTAGGGGGCATCTCCAAACTGATTTGGTACGCTTAAAGTCATAATGACGTTAGGGGGAGGGAGGGGGGTTCAGCCTATGACGTTATAAATTTTTATTAAAGCAGTGTAAACAGCTAGGAATAGAGAAAGTGATGTGATTAAGCAGCAATACTGTTGTAGACTATATTTTCAGGTAAAGAATGTAACGTTTTGTGCTTCTATTGCCAATGCATTGTTTTCATAGTGTGACGCTAAGGAGGGGTGCAAGGGGGTGTCACGTCGGCTCACGCTGTAGGTAGATCTGCGACCGCGGTCAAAGTCTTGACCGGGGTAACTTTCACCTTGACCCTTGACTTGCAGCGTTTATCGTCTTTTGAGCTGTGACTTGAGCGTTTCTTGTCGAACTTTTGACCTCCACTTATTTTTCTATTTTCCTATACGCACCTGTGCTTGTAACTTAGTATAATATTTTTTTAGTGCATGCTACCAACAGCTGGGAGAGAAAAATCATTACAATTACGGTGAAATTCCTGTTGGAGCTTTAAAACATCTTCTTGGCGATCCTTACTTCTTTTGAGTTACGTATAATTCCGTAAACTTGATAATAGCTACGTATAGTTTTCGATTGTGGGTTTCGAACGTTCCGTATCGTCTTGACCCTTGACCCACTGTAAGAGCTATTTTGTGGCCTTGACCGTTGACTTAGAGTTTGACCGCGATCCCAGCAAGAGCCTGAGTGACACCCCCTTGGGGTGGGGTCTGAAGTTAGCGTCATTATGACGTTAAGCGTACCAAAATCAGTTTGGAGATGCCCCCTTAAAGTGTTCACACGCATACACACACACCACAGGCAATACACACAAACTCACGAGAAGATACACGTGGCATAGAATATCATCGGTCGTGATCACGGCTGTAGAGCAAAACTCACTGGAATTTTTTGTACAAACCGCATGGTGAACCGCAAGTAAACACCTAAGCATTCAACTTGCGCACGTCTTTATAACCAGGTTTTACTCAGCTGCAATCGCAAGTGTTGTGTGGTTAAATGGATAGGGCGTATGCTTCGTAACTGTTAGGTAGTGAGTTCAAGTCCCAGACAGAGCAATTTTTTTTCGCTTTGCAAAAGCAATCTTTTTAGCTAGCTACTCCTTTTTTTTTTTTTTTTGCTTTTGGCTATACACAACTTCTACCTTCTTTGTTATGTGTACTTCTTCATGTTCATGTGTACCTATAGCTAAATACCACCAAGTGCTTTTATGGTAGCATAGCTACAGGCAGCGGCGGAGGAAGTAGTTGATATGAGGGGGGGGGAGGGGGGGGGGCTCCGCTGGGCTGACCCAGACTTATTTCTATAGTTTGGTAAGGTGAGACCAAAAAAAAAAAAAAGGTCACAACCAACTGACAAGAGCTTTCCACCTCACCAGCTACCATTTCTAGCTGATAAACTAAGTAAAAATCCTTACATAGCTCGCTACACACTGACTGCTTTATTAGAGTGACTGCTCTATTAGAGTATCTCGATCTTTATCTTTTCAGCCCCACTCTCCAAGAAAGATAATTTCGGTGTGATATCATTCTGAGGGGGCTTAGCGCCCCCCCTCAGCAGACCGAGGGGAAGCTTCAGCTCCCTAGCCCCCCCCTTTCCGCCGCCTATGGCTACAGGTGAATGAATTAGAAAATATTATACAGCTATAGGGCATAGGGAACTGTATAAGTATTCCCTTTAGTGCATTATGCACCTATCAAAGTTTTGCCCCACCTACCCCCATGCGGGCAAACGAGAGGCATAACGAGGGGATTAGACAAAAATTTCAGCCCCAGGGGTGGGGGTTTTGATCTATGCTTGTAATAAAATATTGAGAAATCTGATGGATGGTGGCCTCATAGGAGGGGGATTAGACCTCCAAATTTGCCCCAGGGTGGGGGAATTAGACTTAGAATTCGGTCAAATCCCCTCCTATGTCCCCTCCTTGCCCGCAGGAGGGTAGGTGGGGAAAAACTTTGATAAGTGCATTAGCTGGAGCTTACATGCTGTCTGTACACATGCTTTTTAGTATGTTTGCTTAGCATACTAAAATAGTGTAACTACTAACTATATGGGCAATAAAACTGGACATGCACAGGTAAAATTCTATCACCCTACTTGAATATGTAACATGTTCACTGACTAGGGCAAACTCCACCACATTTTAGTGTTTTGGTATGTAATTTTCAGCTTGGTAAAGTAACACAGAGTGGAAACCATCATTGGTAGATGATGAAAGTGTTGTACAACAAAATAAGTTAATGCATGTGAGCCCTCAGACATATGTGACCATGGGCATGATCCTAGAAAGGACCTGTGTGGGCATGGCAAGCTAGTTGCAATAAGAAATAAATAGTTACAATATAAAAAAGTTAAGAGCTAGTAGCTATTGGTTGGATCTAGCCATCCTTTACTGGTTCTGACCATAAAGACCCTTTAACATAAATTTTTGTGTGATAATCAATTTGAGTGTTGTCTACATAGATAAACCACGGATCTCTTTTGTTAACTGCTGTTGATGATTGGGGTCATTGGGCTAAGGTTCTCATAGTATTTGTTCTATGGAGCTTTCAGCTCTGTTCCCCATGAAAACTTTTAGTTACGACCCTAACGATATTATTAACTGTTGCTAAGACAGTACGTAAGTGGTATTAACTGCATGGCTTGCTTTCTTCTAGTCTACCTGTGTTCTCTGGTGCACCACAAATAACTATTCTTGCAGTGGTCCCCATGTTACATATTAACGTAGAGACATAGCAACAGACCAATTGCAAGTGTCACAGACTCACATTTGCCCATACAGTGACATTATAAAAGTCAGATCAAGTTACACAGTTACATAGTAACAGACTAAGTTACATAGTAACATATTGTGACATAATTACAGGGTAAGTTACACGGTGACATAGTAACAGACTGAGTTACATGGTAACAAAGAGAGAGAGAGTAGCAGACTAAGTTACATAGTAACATAGTGACATAGTTACAGGGTAAGTTACACAGTGACATAGTAACAGACTAAGTTACATAGTAACATAGTGACATAGTTACAGGGTAAGTTATACAGTGACATAGTAACAAACTAAGTTACATAGTAACATAGTTAGAGAGTAAGTTACAGTGACATAGTAACAGATACATAGTAACATAGTGACATAGTAACAGACTACGTTACATAGTAAGTTCCAGACTTGGGTTCAATTACATTAGTATTTGTAATTAAATACAAATTTTGAGTAATTGTATTTGTTGTAGTTTGGGAACTGGATGTATTTGTGTTTGTAATTGAATACTTTCCTAATGTATTTAAGAACTTACAATTACTTCAAATACTTTTGCTACAATAAGATGGTAAAATCAAATGAACCTTTGATCATGAAGAGTGTGAGATTATCTATGCATAGCTTGTCGACACCTTTGGTCCACACTACTTTCAAGTGTATAATTTATTTTACTGGATTCATAATCAGTTACCTTTCCTTTGAAGTCAACTAGCCTTCACTGCTCAGTTTTGCAAGTTCTCACCAGCTGTAACTAATGAGTACAAAGAAGATTCTTCCTATTGTGTTAAGGCAGTATGATGTACCAGGAGATGCAGATGGAAGCTTCAGGGCCAAGTGCACACACTGTGGGATCATTATTTCAGGATCTACAAAAGCTACATGCTACATCAAATTTTTGGACCCATCTTAAAGTACAGTTACTACAGTATGCATTTTAAAAAAGCTGTGATAGTTATTCATGACCTTAATTTACTTCACAGCATGAATTGGTATGTAAAGATCTGAAAAATCTCCTCATACAGACAGAATCATCAGAAGGTTCCCAGCAATCACATCAAACAACACTAGATTCAATGGTTAGTAGAAATCCAAAGAAGTATGCCTCCACTGATTATCGACAAGTCCAAATTACTGATGCACTAGTTTCCTTCATTGCTGGTAACTTATTACCACTATTCGCTATAAATAGTCCTCATTTTCATGATCTTATGAATGCTTCAAATCCAAAGTACCAAGTTCCAACTTGAAAAGCTCTTAGTACTAAACTGTTATCAAGTGAAAAAAGTGAAATACATGCAAGGAAGGGTCCAAAATTTATTGCAGAAAGCTGAATCTGTTTGTGTAACAGTATACCTTTGGTCAAATTGACAAAAATTAATGAGAAGCTAGCTACTTTGGAAAGACTGCTCACTTTATAATGGACTGGTCTATGCAATCTGTGATGCTCGCATGTTCTCGCTTTCATGGACCTCATACAGGTGATGCTACAGCAGAGGAATATGAAAGAGTATAATCTCATTTAACACAAAAGCTTTCTTTTGTTATCACTGACAGTGCCAGCAACATGATCAAAGCATTTTCACTTCCTAAGTTTGAAGAGGATGCTGAACTTTTAGAGGATGAAGTAGAAAGTGATGAGTTAAAAGAACAAGAGGACAATTACCAAGAAAATATTGGCACTGATGTATACAGTGAGCTTAATCAACATATACCATGATTTGCTCATGTACTGCAACTTGTCATTAAAGATGGTTTTAAGCAGGTCAGTAGCATAAACAAGGTGCTCAGCAAAGTATCTACCATTGTCAAGCAGGTGAGAAAATCAGTTAATTATAATACATCTGAAATATTGGAGTCTGAAAAGCACTTGCCAACAGCTATGTGACCAGGTGGAATTCTCAATTGAAGATGATTTGGTCTGTTCTATATAAGAGTTCCTGATGAAAAGCTAGCATTTCTTGATACACAAACTCTTACTGTATACGATCGTAAAGTTCTGGAAGACCTTGTAGAGATATTAACCCCCTTTGAAACAGCAACCCAAGGAGATAACAATGTAACTAGCAGTATGATCATTCCTTGCGTAAAAGTGTTAAAGTCTAAAGTTGAGCTGCTCAGTTGTAAGTATACTTCCAGGTTTGAGGCTACTTTAAAGGCATCAGTATATTATAGTAGACTTGGAAGTATGAGGATATACATGTGTTTCTGATGGCTTCCGCACTCAATCCTAGGTTCAAACTGAAATGGTGTAAACCTGTAGAATTCAATCACCTTAAAGCAGCACTCATTGAAGAAGTTGAAAAGAATCAACAGGATCAAGGCACTGACATGACTATACAGACCAGTAATTCTAGCAATGAAGCAGTACAAACGCAGGAGTCAGATCTAGAGCCCCCAGCCAAGAAAATGAAGATATTTTTAATGATTTGATAGGTGAGACAGCATCCTCTAATTCTATTATCACTTCCAATGACATCACTTTGAATATTTGCTGTCACCTTACTTACCACAAGAGGAGAATCCACTTGAGTTTTGAAAACCAAACCAAGTCAAATGTTCTCCATTGGCAAAACTAGCACCTCAATATTTGTGCGTGCCAGCTTCACCTGCACCCATTGAAAGACGTTTTAGTGCTGCAGGGAAAGTATTTCGACCTGAGAGATGTAGACTAATGGATAAAAGATTTAAAGAAGTGATGTTTATTAGATGCAATCAATAATATACATACACCTCCTGTACGTGCATTGAGGCTATGGTAGAGCTGGTATGTACTTAACAATTTAATCTCAATAGTAACAGTGTTAACAAAAAAGTAATAAGCGCAATTAGCATGTGTACAGTGTAAATGTTAAACTAAGTATTTAAATTGTATTTAAATACTATGGAAAATATTTGTATTTAAATACTGTCCTGACCAAAGTATTTGCAATTGTATTTAGAAAATTTATAGTATTTGTATTTAAATACTATGAAATGTATTTGGACCCAAGTCTGATACACAGTGACATAGTAACAGACTAAGTTACACAGTAAAATAGTGACATAGTAACATAGTGACATAGTTACAGGGTAAGTTACACAGTGACATAGTAACAGACTAAGGTACATATGACATAGTAACAGGGTAAGTTACACAGTGACATAGTAACAGAGTAAGTTACACAGTAACAAAGAGAGACAGTAACAGACTAAGTTACACAGTAACATAGTGACATAGTAACAGACTAAGTTACATAGTAACATAGAGACAGTAACAGGCTAAGTTATATAGTAACATAGGGACATAACAGACTAGGTTACTATAGAGAGACAGTAACAGACTAAGTTGCATAGTAACATAGAGTGACATAGTAGCAGACTCAGTTACACAGTAACATAGTGACATAGTAACAGGGCAAGTTACATACTAACAAATTAAGTTGCATAGTGACATAGTAGTTACAGACCATGCAAGTTACGCAGTAACATAGAGAGATAGTAGAGCACTAAGTTACACAATAACATAGTGACATAGTTACACAGTAGCATAGTGACATAGCAACAGATCAACTGTCACAGTTACCCATACATGTACAATGACATAGAAATATACAATTAAGTGTCACAGTTAGTCATAAAGCGACATAGTAACAGACCAAGTGTCACAGTTACCCATACCATGATATAGAAACAGACCAAGTGTCACAGTTACCCATACCATGATATAGAAACAGACCAAGTGTCACAGTTACCCATACCGTGACATAGAAACAGACCAAGTGTCACAGTTACCCACACCGTGACATAGAAACAGACCAAGTGTCACAGTTACCCACACCGTGACATAGAAACAGATCAAGTGTCACAGTTACCCACACCGTGACATAGAAACAGATCAAGTGTCACAGTTACCCACACCGTGACATAGAAACAGACCAAGTGTCACAGTTACCCACACCGTGACATAGAAACAGATCAAGTGTCACAGTTACCCACACCATGACATAGAAACAGATCAAGTGTCACAGTTACCCACACCGTGACATAGAAACAGACCAAGTGTCACAGTTACCCACACCGTGACATAGAAACAGATCAAGTGTCACAGTTACCCACACCGTGACATAGAAACAGATCAAGTGTCACAGTTACCCATACTGTGACATAGAAACAGACCAAGTGTCACAGTTACCCACACCGTGACATAGAAACAGATCAAGTGTCACAGTTACCCATACTGTGACATAGAAACAGACCAAGTGTCACAGTTACCCATACCGTGACATAGAAATAGACCAAGTGTCATAGTTACCCATACTGTGACATAGAAACAGACCAAGTGTCAAGTGTCACAGTTACCCACACCGTGACATAGAAACAGACCAAGTGTCACAGTTACCCACACCGTGACATAGAAACAGACCAAGTGTCACAGTTACCCATACCGTGACATAGAAATAGACCAAGTGTCATAGTTACCCATACTGTGACATAGAAACAGACCAAGTGTCAAGTGTCACAGTTACCCACACTGTGACATAGAAACAGACCAAGTGTCACAGTTACCCACACCGTGACATAGAAACAGACCAAGTGTCACAGTTACCCATACCGTGACATAGAAATAGACCAAGTGTCATAGTTACCCATACTGTGACATAGAAACAGACCAAGTGTCACAGTTACCCATACCGTGACATAGAAATAGACCAAGTGTCATAGTTACCCATACTGTGACATACAAACAAACCAAGTGTCAAGTGTCACAGTTATCCATACTGTGACATAGAAATAGACCAAGTGTCACAGTTACCCATACAATGACATTAATATTACCAGACTAAGTGATGTACAGTTGCTCCTTACTAACTATGAGTGACTGTATCACTTATAGTCCAAAACTTTATCACTTACAGAGTTCCAGCTGTATCACTCATTATGTCATGCACTAGTCTGTGATGAAGTTGATAATGGGACTTCACTATAGCTTGTAGCTGTTTATAATTGAATAGTTTTTATCATGTCATATAATAACTGAGTAACTTATGTCAATATGTACGGTAATTCTTGGGTGACTATGTCACTCATGCTTGCATGCATAATTGCATAATTATGTATGCAGGTCACTGCATCTGTACATGTAATGGAGCATCTCTACATTGATCTTTGCTACAATTAACATCAATATGATGCAAACTTTAGATCCTCCTCTTACAATATCAAGTACAACACATTCTTTGTATAGTCCATAAGTAGAATTACTGTTTAAAGTAGTGCGCTGATTAATTTGTTACTTCACTTTCTTACTGAAGTGGTTTTTTAGACAATAGCTATTGTAATTATGTTATTTGCTGAACTCTCTCCCCCTTCATGTCATTATAATGCTAAGCATGTTAAAATCAAGTTTGGAGGTGCCCTTTAAGTCAGGCATTTAAAATCCATGATTCAATCTGCCAGACCAAGTACTCACATTCAATTATAAACTTGTAATTATGTAGGATAGTGTATAGCTTACAGTATCTTACAACCTTTCCAATTGAATGTATACCTGGAAACTCATAATTTCACTTGTGGAAAAGGTACCAACTTGACACTTGATCACATTATACCCCAAACATACGTATAAGAGTTCCCCTCTTGCTAACAGTCTACGGTTTGAAAAGAGCAGGGTATAGCAGGTATACGTATACAAGCAAGCAGTGTTAAGAACTAGGAATCAGGAATTTAGAAAGTGACTGCATGAAAGCATTTTTATATGTACCAATTTGCAAGTTCATAGCCACACAGTTTATATTTGTGACTGGATTTGCAAAAATGTACCTTTCCCCCCAAAAAGTTTCACTATTTTTGAAATTTTGTAATGTTTTGACCATGGTATATAATTATTTGAAATTTTCCATGTGTGTGGCTACAGTATCTGGCTGCATTTTGAGACTAACACGGAGCAATGTAACGGAGGTACGTTATACAAAGTTAGCATGAACTGCGAAGTAAGAATTTTTGCAGTACTACAGTTCGGGGTTCGCAAGCCTTTTTATAGACGTTTTCAGCTAACTTCCTGATGTATTTCCAGTAATTCATACATATACAAATCAATGAGAATGCCTTTGAAAGCTATTTTCCTGTACTATTGTAGTGAAATATTCGATTCTTTGAAGCACATGCAAGTATTTCAATTTAGCTACAACTACACATTTTACAATGATTACTATTCCCACTCTACAAATGACAGGAGAGGTCATAGAAAGCTTAGGCTTAGCAGTAAAAGCACTTTCAGCCTATAAACCCAAGGGTTTGCCAGTGTCCATCCCACTGAGAGGTGTGTCAATATACTGAAGGACGGTGAATGCTGCTGTCTCCTATACCTATGTCTTCCTTCACTGACACTGCACCTGATATTGAGTCTTTAGAAAGGTTGCTGTGTAGAGTGAAGCGATGTACTGTGTCATCCCTTAAGGTATTATATATTGTGTATGTATATACTTTGTTTCCTACAGGGTAGATTGTGGATTGATACGATCCAAAAAAACCACTAGAGAATTTTCTATATTTATTTTTGAAGTTAAGTGATGGACCATTAAGGAACACTTTTGTGGATGTACATTATATGCAAAACAGAAATTCTGAAACACAAACTGTATACTGCAGGAGTTGCTCCTGCAGAAACATTCCCTTTGTGTGAATATAGTTACTAGACTTCAATTTTTATTTGCACCAGTATTTATATCAATGTATTGCTGTAATCACAAAGTAATATAGCATTGTGAACAATTAAATATGGATGTTTCGTATTTTCTTACATTATACATGCTATTGTACAAGTCTCTGGCTTATGTAAGCTTTTTAGTGCTGTTTTGGTTGATTTCAACCCAGAAGCTTGCAGTGAAAATCCGAGTCCATGAATTGATACGCATGGTTAGACTATTTCTTTGAGCAGTGTTTCATGTACGTTCTCTCTCACATTCTAATTTCTTACATAGATGTCTACAAACATAGCCAGCAGCATAACAAAGAGAATTGCCCTCACAATGTGGCATAACTGGCTTGGCAATTTAAAATCAAAACCTGTTTTCAGCAGCAAAACACCAGCCGTCTAGCAAACAGGCTCTGTGTCACTTCCTTTTGCTTCTATTGCCTCTGTGGATTTAATAATAAAAGCATCATCCTCGAAAGTGTTTTCTGCCTTGGCACCTGTAATGAAAAGAACCAGAGACAGTATTTCATTCCAGAAGTCATCAATCACCACTGATATCACACAAAACACTTAATGATGGTTTACAAACGAGTATTAAGCTACCTAACTGTAGTACTTATCCCTATCATTTATTTTAACAACGAAAACGGACCGTCACTGTCATTCCCACGCGTTGGTTTCTTCATTTCTAGCGCGAGTTCTTTTCGTTCCATCTTAAATAACACGGAGTAATGTAACGGAGGTACGTTATACAAAGTTAGCTCTTTGCAATGCTGAGTGAATCTGTTGATTGGTGTTAATTGCCTGTTTCCAATCCCGGGTAAGGTATATATATCTATGATACAGTCTATTTCAGGTTGGTTGTCCACGTAAGCCAAATGCAAAAATATCACGTGAATAGAAATAACCAATGAAATTTCACACCAGGCGGACGGCGCTAGTTTAAACTGAAGGCTGCTGATCTCATTGGCTACTTTCAAGCACGTGACTTTTAACACTTCGTTTCTCTAGTCAACCAACCGGAAATAGACTGTATCTACCTATGTTTGTCCGTACGCACCCACGTGAGCAAAATCATTAAATAATGGTAAAAGCAGCTTTTACGTAAGAATTAAAAGCGAATTGCACAGGTAAACTTTGCTCTGAGGTGGTTTCTTTTCGAAAGTCTGAAATACTGGTGTGGCGACTTTCCTCTGACTTTATAAATAACCTTCCCTTTAGGGTTTTCAGGCGTTTAGCAACTGAAAAACAGTGGTGCAGGCCTCGTAGTCTACCAGGAATAGCGTATCCCTTCGAGTTGAAAGGGGGCGTATCCCTTACGTACGCGAACGAAAATGAAGAGCAGCTTTGAGGCTTTGTTGAGAGAATTTGTGGGGAAAAATACGTTAGTCACACTATAAAACAGTTTAGAAGATACTTCTGTGCGTAATATGTTGGTAAAATCGGTTTGTTTAACAAAACGCTTCCTTAGCAGTGCATAGCAACGTAATTAAACGAATTACAAAACTTTCGTGAATTACGAAATACGAGTTTAAAATAGTGATACATAGTTGGCTAATTCATATACTGTCTATAGTTAATTCCAGATGAGTTAGCTAGCTGCATGGCGCCTGGTTTTTAGAAGTAGCACAACATCAAATTGTTTCACTTATCTTATCACCAGCACGAAAACTCGAAGAATATCGAAAATCGAAAAGAACGTGTGTGCATGTATAGCGTTCGGCATCTTCTCCTTCAAAACGCCGCCCATGCAGTGATCGAGTCAACGTCCGCTGTACGTGTTTCCGGGCGCTTGTTTCTGGGGTATCACTCTTTTCACCCTATTTCATAACCCTACAGAACTTAGACAAAAAACGGTGAACCAAAAAGGCGAAAAAAAAAAGTGAAGAGTAAATTATCTATTATCGGACACCATGTATACTCGGACACTCGTTCTCGTAAACTACTGGACGGAATCCTACGAAAATTGGTGTGGAGATGCCTTGCATATAGCCCAACTATACCTCCAATTTTGAGCCAAAACTCTTGTTTGATTGTTGTGCTAGACCACATCAAAGTCGTTGCTCAAAATCATAGATTCTCGGACAAAATTCAAGTATTGTCGGACACCGGTCAGCAATCCTACATCAAATAATTTAAAGATTTACCACCAACACCATCTTTTAGGGCTATTCATTAGCTATCAGCAGAGCCATAGTTTATTTCTTTCTATCTCATTTGCAGGAAGCTGTGATCGGAAATGTGCGAGCATGTCACCACCTCTATTCTCGGACACGAGTTATCAGCTGGTTCTTCTACACGGTTATATCAAATCGTACAAAAATTATTGTGGACATACTTTATACACAGCCTATCTGAACCTCCAAGTTTGAGCTAAAAAGCTTTTATGGTTAGCTAACTAGAGCGGATTAAAGTTTCCACGAGAAAATTAGTATTCTCATTTTTCTCGGATAATAGCCAATGCTTCCTACCCCAAATAATTTAGCCACTTCCTACCACCACCATCTGATAGAGCTGTTCATTGGCTATCAGCAGAGCCATAATTTATTTCTTTCCATCACCGTAATGGATAGTTATGATCGGAAATATGTGAGTATGCAATTACATCTATTCTCGGACACATTGTTTCTGTGTTGTCTGATTAAATCTTGGCTCAAGCTATTTCTGGTGATGCAAAAAGGTATTTCACTGGCATTACATACTATTTAAAGTAGTTCAAGTCAATAAAAAGTAAAAAAAATTCACCAGAAATAGCTTGAGCCAAGATTCAATCAGACAGCACAGAAACGATGTGTCCGAGAATAGATGTAATTGCATACTCACATATTTCCGATCATAACTATCCATTACGCAGGGGCGGATCTAGGATTTATAAAAGGGGGGGGCTAACTCAAGGTACTAATCTCTTGGGTAGAGGTGTGTGAAGTACACTTCCCAGCATGCAAAGCATGCTGGAACTAGGGGGGTCTGGGGGCATGCCCCCCCCCCCCCCCCCAGGAAAATTTTGAAAAATAGATGCTAAAATACTGCAATTTGGAGACATTTCCACATAAAATTCATAATATTTTCTGCCCGTAGATATTTTATATACTGCCTTTAGATTATAGGTATGGCTCTCTGAAGCATTTTGCTAATGGAAAAGTTTGGGTAGATACAGACAACCAAATACATGATGCACCCCTCTCACAATTGCACAACACTGAATAGATGCATGTTAGAATAATAATGTTGAAAGTGGAAAATTTTGAAATTTGAACAATACAAGATTGAATCTGAGAGCAGTTTCAATGGAAATTGTGTACCTGAATTAAGTATTGCCATACATATTAACTACACAAGTTGATG